>NC_053489.1:385516063-385756063 GCF_905171775.1 Rana temporaria | reverse complement strand
CGCTACCCACGGAGAAGGGAGAAGATTGGACCACTTGCTATGCAAACTGTCCTGTAGCTTGGAGCAGGTAAGGGGGGGTTTGCGGGACTTGGTCCGTCGGCAGGCCCCCCGGGGGAGATTCTGGTGGTTCAACCTGGGTATGCTCTGCATGGGCAAATGGGTCCACTATGTCAATTTATAGTGACAGGATGGTCTAGTCACCCCAGTACCTAACCCCCCTTTTTTGTTTGTGTGCCTTTTGTTTTTTCTAACCCTGGGCTGCCATGACAATAGATCTAGGGCCGGATTGTCTTACCTCCAGGGTTGTTTGCACTTCCGCAATCTGTGAGCAAAACTTGATAGGAGGCCTAGTCCTCCAGCGTTGGTGTCCTCCTCCATGTGTGGCGCGCGCACGGGCGCATATTTATTCAGAGCCTGGCGCGCACCGTTGTGTGCATGCGTCGTGGGAGGAGGCGCCGATTGCGTCAGGAGAAAGAGGGCGTCCCCTCCTCTCTGTTATCTTCAGCTCAGTTCCTGCGCTGAAGGGCTGAAGGAAGGACACAGAGCGGTGGTGCTCCTAGGGTGTGCTGACACCTAGTGGCATTAAAAGGGTATTGCAGGTCCGGAGCTGGCTCCTCAAGGACTGATTTTTCTATAAGCCTAGACCCTTGCAGCAGCTGGCAAGCACACAAATATTGAACAGTCAAAAAAAAAAAAAGAGGAAAAGGCTGTTTTTTTCCCAGTAGCTCAGGGACATTAGGTAAAACCTATTTACCCTAGCTAAATTATTTTTTACTCCTTGCTACAACAGTGGGTTGTTGTTTCACGGAGTGCCTCAGTATTGTATCATGGCTCCCAAGGGCTCAGGAACCAGGGCGGCAAAAGCTGCAAAGAAACCTAAGGGTTCCCCCTCTGGTTCTGAGGATCTCAGTCAGGCTATGCCAGATCTATCCTTGTCTAATAATCCAGAGGAAGTTGCCTCGGATGAGCCATCGGGTGCGTCTGGTGCTTCGGCTGGCCCTAACCCACCCAACCCTGTGTTTGTCACAGAGGAGATGCTAGCTTCCTCTCTGGGAGGGCTAGAACAAAGACTGACAGCTATGTTCACAAGTTCTTTTCCAGGCAAAAAACGGGCTAGATCCCCATCGCCTAAACTCGCAGCCTCGGATGCTGAGGTTCTTTCTCCTGAGGAGTATGAATCTCAGGAGGATCAAGGGGAGCAGACCCTGGAGGGTTCAGATATTGAAGAGTCCACCATAGAGGAACCATTTTCAGCCTCCCAAGCGGAGAGTCTGTGGATCCAGTCTTTGACAGACATGGTCCGTTCGGCATTTAAATTGCCCCTAATAGGGCCTCAAGTCCCTACGGTATCTTCTTTGGGCTCCTTAAAAGCGCCACTAAGTAATGCTCTGTTTCCAGTCCATCCTCTCTTAGAGGATCTGTTATTTAAAGATTGGGTACGACCGGACAGAATATTCGTACCCCCTAAGAGGTTTAATGTCCTCTACCCTATGGAAGAACATTTTTCCAAAAGGTGGGCACACCCAGCTGTGGACGCAGCCATTTCCTGCGTGAATAAGTCTTTGACTTGCCCAGTGGAGAACATACAGATGTTCAAGGATCCTGTTGATAAGCGACTGGAAACTCTCTTGAAAGCTTCCTTTACCACGGCGGGTGCAGTGGTGCAGCCGGCTGTGGCTGCTATTGGCGTTTGTCAAGCATTAAAGGACCAGACAAAGCAGATATTAAGGGATATTCCGGCCGCGCAGGCACGAGAATTAGCCGACCTTCCCAGAGCGCTGTGTTTTGCGGTGGATGCGATTAAGGACTCCATCCGGCAGGCTTCCCGCTTGTCACTATTCTTGGTACACATGCGAAGGCTCTTGTGGCTAAAGAATTGGTCGGCTGAGACTCCATGTAAAAAACTCTTAGCGGGCTTCCCCTTTCACGGAGGAAGACTTTTTGGTGAAGATCTGGATAAATATATTCAGATGATATCTAGTGGCAAAAGCACTCTTTTGCCGGTTAAGAAGAAACCTTGAGGCCCCGCGTTTAAGCGGCAGTTGTCGCCAACTCCGGGCCTTCAAACTTCAGACAGTATCAACGGCCTCCTGCACGATCAAACTTTGGTAATAAGTCGCAAGGACAGGCCTCAGGTGGCAAGAGACCATGGGCTCGTAAGCCAGCAAAACCAGCCCCCAAGTCAACCCAATGATGGGGTGCCCCCACTCAATCGGGTGGGGGGAAGGCTTTGTTTCTTTGCAGAAGTTTGGGAAGTCAATATCCACAATAAGTGGGTTCTTTCCTTGGTCGCCGCAGGCTACAAAATAGAATTTCTGGAGTTTCCTCCTTCATTTTCAGGAATCAAGAGTTCCAAAAGATCCAGTAAAGAAAGCATGTCTGCTGGCAGCTTTGGATTGTCTACTATTCCAGGGGGTAATCATAGAGGTGCCAACCCAGGAGCATGGGTTAGGCTTTTACTCCAACCTGTTTATCATACCAAAGCCCAACGGCGACGTCAGACCAATCTTGGATCTAAAGGGTCTGAACTCTTACCTAAGGGTTCGCTCCTTTCAGATGGAATCCGTACGGTCGGCGGCAGCTGCCTTGCAGAAAAACGATTATTTAGCCTCAATAGACATAAAGGATGCGTACCTACATGTACCAATCTTTCACGGGCATCAAAGGTTCCTGCGTTTTGCAGTCGCAGGACGCCACTTCCAATTTGTGGCTCTCCCCTTCGGGCTAGCAACAGCCCCCCGGGTGTTTACGAAGGCCCTGGCTCCTGTCTTGGCCAATCTAAGGACCCAGGGAGTCTCGATCCTAGCCTACCTGGACGACCTCCTTATCATAGACCACTCTGCTTCCAGCCTAAATCGAGCAGTAGCCCTTATGGTTCAGTTCCTCGAGGTATTCGGCTGGGTTCTAAACCGAGAGAAATCAGCCTTGCAACCCACAAAACGGTTGGAATACCTCGGCATGCTGCTAGACACGGAACAGCAGAGAGTGTTCCTTCCTTTGGCAAAGGCCGAAGGTATCCGAGAGTTAATCCGGTTGGTTCAGAGCAAAAGAGAGCCAACCATTCGCTTATGTATGTGATTACTGGGCAAACTAGTGGCCACCTTCGAGGCGGTACCTTATGCTCAGGCTCACACTCGAGTCCTGCAGGCGGCCATTCTATCAGCTTGGAACAAAGATCCAACAGCCCTGGATCTTCCCTTGACCCTCTCGTCAAAGGTCCGTCAAAGTCTCTGCTGGTGGTTAAACCCTCAGAATCTAAGGAAGGGAAAATCTTTCAGTCACATTATCTGGAAGATAGTGACCACAGATGCCAGCCTAGGGGGCTGGGGAGCAGTCTTGGACGGGCAGACTCAGCAGGGTACGTGGGCAGAGGCAGAGAGCCTTCTGCCCATCAACGTTATGGAAATCAGAGCTGCACGGTTAGCCTTAAAGGCATGGACATCCAAGCTACAAGGGTCTCCAGTGAGAGTGCAGTCCGACAATGCCACGGCCGTGGCATATATAAGTCACCAAGGGGGCACGAGGAGTCGAGCCGCCAAGAAGGAGGTGAATTAAATGTTTCTGTGGGCAGAGGCACATGTGCCATGCATCTCGGCAATTTTTATTTCCGGAGTGGACAATTTACAGGCGGACTTCTTAAGTCGCCAGCAGCTGGTTCCAGGGGAATGGTCGCTCCATCCCCAGGTCTTTCAGGAGATCTGCCAGAAATGGGGATTTCCGGACGTAGACATCATGGCATCGAGGTACAACAAGAAACTGAACAAGTTCATGTCCCGGACAAGAGATCCTCTGGCCTGTGGAACCGATGCGTTGGTTTGCCCTTGGCATCAGTACAAACTACTGTATGCCTTCCCTCCATTGCAGATGTTGCCTCGCCTGCTGCGCAGGATCAGGGGAGAGAACAAACCAGTCATTCTGATAGCCCGGAGGTCATGGTTCTCACTAATTGTGAGAATGTCAGCAGGGGAGCCCTGGACCCTTCCACTTCGTCCAGACCTACTCTCGCAAGGCCCGATCCTGCCTTACGGCATCTAAATTTGACGGCCTGGCGGCTGAATCCCTGATTCTTCGGGGTAGAGGTCTATCCAGCCAGGTGATTTCAACTCTGATTAAGGCAAGAAAGCCAGTTTCCAGAGTAATTTATTACAGAGTTTGGAGGGCCTACGTGGTCTGGTGCGAGTACCAAAGGTGGCTACCTTGCAAGTCCACCATTGACAGAGTGTTAAGTTTTCTCCAGCTAGGAGTGGACAAAAACTTGGCCTTAAGCACTATCAAGGGACAGATTTCTGCCTTGTCAGTGTGGTTTCAGAGGCCTTTGGCCACTCACTCTCTAGTTAAGACTTTTTTGCAGGGGGTCTTGCGTATTAACCCCCCTATCAAATCTCGTCCGTGGGATTTGAATCTTGTTTTGTCGGCTCTACAAAAGCAGCCCTTTGAACCTCTGGCAGAGGTTCCGTTGGTATTACTGACTAGGAAGTTGGTATTTTTGGTTGCTATGGCTTCCGCTAGAAGAGTATCAGAGCTGGCAGCCTTGTCTTGTAAAGAACCATACCTCATTCTGCATAAAGACAGGGTGGTTCTCCGTCCACATCCGTCTTTTCTGCCTAAGGTGGTGTCCAGTTTTCACTTAAACCAGGATTTGATTCTTCCATCCTTTTTTCCAAAGCCCACTTCTACAAAGGAAGGCTTGCTGCACACCTTGGATTTTGTCAGGGCCATGAAGGTCTACCTGAAGGCTACAGAAAAGATTCGAAAGACGGATACATTGTTCATCCTGCCGGAAGGACCCAAGAGGGGTCAGGCGGCAGCTAAAGCTACCATCGCTAGATGGATTAATCAGTCAGGCCTACGGCTTGAAGGGGTTGCCCCCTCCTTTATCAGTTAAGGCCCATTCTACTAGGGCCATGAGCGCCTCCTGGGCAGCACACCACCAGATCTCTATGGCTCAGGTTTGCAAGGCGGCAACCTGGTCATCGGTCCACACGTTCACAAAATTTTACCAATTGGACGTGAGAAGAAGGGCCGATGCAGCCTTTGGACAGGCAGTGCTGCAGGCTGCGATTTGAGATCCTCGAGATCCGGGACACCCTTGGTTAATTAATTAATTAATTAATTAAATTAATCAGAATAATTATTTTTTGTTGGATTTCATTTGGATTTATTATAATTTAAGGGATACTTTCTGAATTAAACCTCCTGGTTGAGATGTCTCCCTCCCCTCATTGGAAGCATTGCTTTGGGACATCCCACATAGTAATGAATATGCCGCTCTGTGTCCCGTGATGTACGAGAAAGAAAAAGGGATTTTTAATACAGCTTACCTGTAAAATCCTTTTCTTGGAGTACATCACGGGACACCGAGCTCCCACCCCTCTTATGGGGAACATTTTGGGTGGCATACTGCTTGCTACAAAACTGAGGGACTCCTCCTATGGGAGGGGGTTATATAGGGAGGGGACTTCCTGTTTGAGATTGCCAGTGTCCATCACCTGAAGGTACTCCATATAACCCACATAGTAATGAATATGCCGCTCTGTGTCCTGTGATGTACTCAAAGAAAAGGATTTTACAGGTAAGCTGTAGTGCTGTCAAACGATTAAAATTTTTAATCGCGATTAATCGCATTAATGTCATAGTTAACTCACGATTAATCTATCTAATTTATGACGAATTTCCCCACAAATATCGCACAATTCTGCAAGTGATTATAATTTATGATCGCTGTTTTCTAGCTGATCTAAAACCATTTTTGACATAAAGGGACACTTTTGGACAATCTACAGTTTTCAGGCAGAAAGAATAGTTTTTATTTTATAAAAGTACATGTAGGACACTGGGCAGACCACTAGGGACAAGGGGGTGTGTATTTTTTACATACAGTACTGTAATCTATAAGATTACAGTATACTGTGTGTATTGTGTTTGTTTACTTTTTTGAATTTGGCGCCGTTCTCCGCTCCCGTGTGTCGTAACGTCGCAGGGAACGGAGATCGGCGGCACACAGACACTGTGAATCGAGCAAGGAGGCCCCGCCGAGCGAGGAGGACCCACCAAGCGAGGAGGACCCGCTCGATCACACAGCGGGGTGGCATCGCCGATCACACAGCGGGGTGGCATCGCTGGATCCAGGGACAAGGTGAGTAACTTGCCTGTGAATCCAGCGAGAAGGTAAGCCGCGCCGCGCCGCTGAACACTCTGCACGTCCACCCCGAGCGCTCCCGCGTTAATCGCGCGATAAAAATATTGACGGCGTTAACATGGGTTTGCGTTAACGCCGTTAATATCGCGTTTAACGCACAGCCCTAGTAAGCTGTATTAAAAATCCCTTTTTTTTGCATGTCGGCGGCCATCTTGGAAGAGGTTTCGATCTCTAGTGACCAGAATAACGGCGCGAATGGCCCCAGCACACTTCTTGAGGGACGGCACAGCACTGGCAGCGTTTTCTTCGCTTCTCAGCAGCACTACAGCCTGGTCGGATGGTGAGTCCTCTGGGGGGTCCCCTGCTCTCTGTTGCGGCCGGGATGGTGGCCTGTGGGTCTTGCTTTTGCAGTGTAAGGGTGGCATTACAGTGGGTCAGCATGGCGTCTGATCCAGAGGCTTCACCCCCAGACATGCCCGAGTTAACCCTTAGTGCCCCTGTTCCTGCGGCCTCCATGGATGCTATGACGGCAATCCTTGAGGCGTTTGTTGCCAGGATTGAAGCGGCGAGTGGCCAAAAGGGGGGTAAAAAGCGCCCCTCCCACGCCTTCTTCTGGGGGATGTCTCTGACGCGGTTCGTCTGGCCCTGGTTCCGTTATGTCAGAAGATGCAGGCCTAGCCCACACCGACAGTGAGGATGACTCTGCATCAGGGTCAGTACATGATAAGGCGTTTGTTTGAAGCTCTTATCACTGCGGTGCGGGATACTCAAAAACTTGAGGATTCGGCGGAGTCCTCAGAGATGCCGGTCCCTTTTGGGTTCCGCAAGCCGCCCCGCACCGCAAGAGTGTTTCCTTGTGTTCCTTATCTGGACAAATTATTGTACAAGGAATGGGATCGGCCGCAGAAAGTTTTTTCTGTCCCAAAATACTTTGCGGTCCGTTACCCGTTTGAGGAGGACTTTCTCAAAAAGTGGATCTCTTCTCCGTCAGTGGACCCCCCGGTGTCCAGACTGAACAAGGCTACCACGTTGCCTGTGGAAGGGGCTCCCGCCTTTAAGGACCCTGCAGATAGGAGAGCTGAGGCTGTGGCCCGCTCCATGTTTACAGTGGTGGGGTCGGCGGTGAGACCGGTCTTGGCTGGGGCTCTAGTGTCGCAGACACTTACCAAATGGGCAAAGTCGTTGCTGCAGGAGCTGTAGGCGCAGGGTGAACAAAATTTTTGGGGCGTCCCTGGATGACATCATAAGATGCCACGGGAGGTAAGAGCACTCTGCTCCCACAGTCGGGTAAAGGTAAGGAGCCTCGCCATAAGCAGGGGCCCTCCTTTACCGCCCCCAAGCGTTTTTTTTAGCCCGCCCGGTGTGGCAGGAAAACGTTTCCAGGGTGCTAAGGCGCCCGCTGAAGGGCGCCTTAGCACCCTGGAAACCTCCCTGGAAACCCTGGAAACCTTCCAACCTCCAGCTTCCTCCGGAACGTCGGGAGGCCCTGTCTGGGGCTGTTCAGGATCTGCTGGTCAGTGGAGTGATTGTGCCGGTTCCCTCAATGGAACGGTTTCAGGGGTTTTACTCCAATCTGTTTGTAGTCCCCAAGAAGAAAGGGGTCCGTCAAATCCTGGACCTCAAGGACCTCAACTGTTTTGTCAAAGTGCAAAAGTTCAAGATGGAGTCGGTTCGCTCTGTAGTGGCGGCAGTCCATCAGGGGGATTTTCTGGCGTCCCTGGATATCAAGGGCGCGTACCTGCATATCCCCATATGCGCAAAGCACCAGAGGTTTCTGCGATTTGCAGTCGGAGAGGACCACTTTCAATTTGTGGCCCTCCGTTTCGGCCTGGCCTTGGCACCACAGGTTTTCACCACGGTGCTCGCTCCGATTCTGGCCCTGCTGAGGCAGCGCGGGATCGCTATTGTAGGATACCTGGATGACCTTCTTCTGAGAGCTTCCTCAAGCTCAGAGTTAGAAGAGTATGTGTCTATCACCTGCCAGACCCTCCGGGAATTCGGTTGGCTATTGAATGTCCAGAAATCAGTGTTGGTACCGTCCCAACGGCTGGAATATTTGGGGTTGGTCCTGGATTCCTCGGAGCCGAGAGTTTTCCTCCCAACAGAAAAACTACAGACTCTGCAATCTGCGGTGCAGCGGTTGGCGACCCAGAAGTGGTCGTCGCTTCACTTCTGCATGCAAGTTCTGGGTCTGATGGTGGCCTCTTTCGAGGCGCCAAAAATGGGGCACTCCAGACGTGGGTCTTCTGTCGTCCCGTCTCAATCGGAAGGTGTCACGGTTTGTGGCCAGGTCAAGAGACCCGTGGGCGGACGCGTTGGTGGCGCCATGGGGTCACTATCGCCTAATCTATGCCTTCCCTCCCCTGAAGCTTCTTCCTCGCCTGCTGCGCAGAGTGTAAGCCGAGGGGATACCAACAATCCTGATCGCCCTGGATTGGCCGCGCCGTCCCTGGTATGCGGACCTGGTGCATCTGGTGGCAGACGTCCCTTGGCATCTACCTCTGAGAGAAGATCTGCTGTCTCAGGGTCCTATCTTTCACCCTGCTTTACAGTCGCTGGCTTTAACGGCGTGGCTGTTGAGAGCCAGGTGCTGAAGGACCGAGGCCTGTCGGACTCAGTGATTTCTACCATGCTACGGGCACGGAAGTCTACTTCACGGAGGATTTACCATCGTACGTGGAAGGCTTACATCTCTATGTGTGAGGAGATGAATTGGCAACCCCGTACATACGTGATGTCCCGGATTCTGCTGTTCTTACAGCGTGGAGTGGATCAGGCTCTCGCCTTGGTTAAGGGTCAGATCTCGGCCTTGGCTGTTTACTTTCAGCGACCGTTGGCGGCACACTCCCTGGTGCGTACGTTTGTGCAGGGGGTTCGACATGTGGCCCCTCCTGTGCGTCCTCCACTGCCTCCATGGGACTTGAATTTATTCCTCTTGGTGCTTCAAGAGTCTCCGTTTGAGGACATTCGTAAGATTCCTTTGTTGACTCTGTCCCAGAAGGTGTTTTTTCTGGTGGCGATTACTTCGGTCAGACGGGTTTCTGAACTAGCGGACTTGTCTTGCAAGGCTCCTTTCTTGGTCATCCACAAGGATAAGGTGGTGCTGCGGCCGCAGCCATCATTCCTCCCAAAGGTTGTTTCGGCTTTTCACATTAATGAGGACATTGTTTTGCCGTCCTTATGTCCTCGGCCGAAGAACCCGAAGGAGGCCACGTGGCATTCCTTGGACGTGGTTAGAGCCCTATGGGTGTACTTGTCTGCTACGGCTCCGTTTTGGAAGTCGGATTCACTGTTCGTGTCGGTGACTGGTCCTAAGAAAGGTCTGGCGGTCTCATCGGCCACCATTTCTAGGTGGATCAGACAGGTCCTGCTCCAGGCCTATGCCCTAAAGGGGTGGGCGCCCCCCTTTCTGGTTACAGCGCATTCAACCAGGGCGATTGGTGCCTCCTGGGCTTTCCGCCATCAAGCGTCTGTTTTACAGGTGTGTAAGGCAGCGACCTGGTCGTCAGTCCACACCTTCTCAAAGTTTTACAAGGTGGATGTGAGTGCATCTTCGGATGCCTCCTTTGGCCGCAAGGTTTTACAGGCGGCTGTTTAAGGTTGAAGTTCCTTTGTTGAGGAACTCTGGTTTGTTTGGGAAGCTGGGAAAAAAGTAGAGAGGCGACGCTACTGGAAGAGGCAGCAGAAGAGGTTTCTATCAACATTGGTTATTGGTCCACTATGGGAGAAGTTTTTGGCTCTTGGATATCCTGCCACGTAACCCCCTGGCTGGGGAGTAAGCCGTCTGCTGTCAGAAGATCTCTAGTTGGGATCTTCCCTTCTGGTAAGGGACAGTGTGATTGAGAGGTGGAGGTGTCCTGTCCATGCACTTTTCTGAGGTTCATGCAATTTTGATGTCACTATCTGCTTGAATGTGAAAAGGAATTTTCTACTATCAAATTACCATCAGATGCACATTTTTTGTTTGAACAATAGACTTTCATACGTTTAATTTTTCTCACTATCTATGCAATATTTCATGTATGGACGAAAGATTTGTTATATTTTACCTTGTACTAACACTACTTTAGTATTCACATTAGTTGCGCAGCTTTTTTTTCTACTGTATTTTTTCTATTGAAGTTTGGTTTGCTGTGTTTTTCCCACCCCTCGAAAAAAAATTGACACTGCTTGGGGACGTCCCTAAGGTCAATTGCTGCTGTGTCCGTCCATGAACGGAAGAGAAAATAGGATTTTTGTACTCACCGTAAAATCCATTTCTCTGAGTTCATGTACAGACACAGCACCCTCCCCTCCTTTTGTTTGTACTGCTAGTTGACGAACTGGGGCTGCATGATGCAGAGAGAGGGATGTACCCGGGGAAGTGGAAAAAACATAATTTAACCATAAACTGGCAACGGCCAGGTTCTCCTTGCAAGATTTGTGACAGAGGAGAGTTGTCCAAGAGCCAAGGACCACTTGTGGAGAGCTTCAGAAAGACCTGTAATTAGGTACAATTGTTTCAAAGAAGACAAAGTAATGCACTCAACCGCAATGGCCTGTATGCACGCTCACTATGCAAGGCTCCATTGCTGAAGAAAAAACATGTTGAAGACAAGCCTGTAAAATTCTGGGAGAATATAGTTTGGTCAGATGAGTCCAACATTTAACTTTTGTAGGTCAAATGGCACTGCGCATCACCTCAAAAACACAATACCAACAGTGAAGTTTTGTAGGTGGGAAGATCGTGGGGTAGGGCTGTTTTTCAGCATACGGTACTGGCTAGCTTCATGTCATTGAAGGAAGGAAAGAAAGACATTCTTGATAAGTCTGCTGCCATCTACCAGTATGATGATAATGAAACAAGGGTGGAAATTTTTTAGCAAGATCATGATCCCAAACACAAAGCCAAGAAAACTCAATTGGTTTCAAAGTAAGAAAATAAAGCTAGAATGGCCCAGCCAATCACCTGCCCTGAATCCAATACAAAATCTATGGAAAGAACTAAAGATCAGCGTTCATAGAAAAGGCCCATGGAACCTTCAAGATTTGAAGACCGTTTGTGTGGAAGAATGGGCCAAAATCACACCTAAACAGTGCATCCAACTAGATCCCCCATACAGGAGGCATCTTGAAGCTGTCATTACAAACAAGTTTGTGTAATATACTTTTCCCCTGTGACATTCCATGTAATACACATAACCTAATAATACACATAACCTAATTTCTGAACTTATTTGTATGTATAGATTGCATGGGTTGTTACTGACATGTGGTGAACATTTCATGTCAATAGCACCTTTAGAAACATATTTACTTAGAAAAATGGTGATGTATTCAATACTTCTTTTACCCTCTGTATTTACTGACAAAGTTCCTGTAAGCATTTTAAAGATAATATTAGAAGAGGCAATTCTTGAGAGAAGAGATTTCAAAGTGCCCTCCGATGCTTGAAATTGCTATTGACTTTCTAGTATCTAGTAGATTCCTCTGCTGAATCTGCTAAGATGGCAGCTAAGACAGGGGCTTTGCATAATGCAGCTCATAGAATCTTCTGGTTAATGGCCTAAGTCCCCTTTCTCACTTATACGATCATTCTCCATGATTTTCAATGACTACCATTCATATTGGCACGACTTTAAGTCGTTCCGACCTCAAAGTAATTCCTGCACTACTTTTTTTCTAAAGTCGGATTCCTTATTATCTTAATTATCTTAATGCATTCTTTGCATTAAAGTGGAGTTCCACCCTGAATTTTTTTTTTTTTTTTTACCAAAAATCTAAAAAAAAAATAAAAAAAAAAAAAAAAAAAGTTTACTTACCAGAAATAGCTGTTGCTATGCGGAAGTCCCTAATCTGCCTTTTTATCCTCCACAGCTGGTCTTCTTCCCCGTCCTACTCGCGGTGTCTTCTGGTCAATGGGGCATGCTGCCTATCCCAGAGAGCAGCCGGCCCATTCACAAAGCGCCACGCAGTAGGAAACATTCACTGCCTGCTTCCCTTAGTGAGGATGGTGGCCGCGATCAAGCCTATCGGCCTGGGGGGGGGGGGGACATTGCGGGCGCCTAGGACAGGTAAGTGTCCTTATTAAAAGTCAGTAGTTATAGTGTTTGTAGCTGCTGACTTTAAAAAAAAAAATTGCCGGTGGAACCCCACTTAAAGATAAAAAGCCTTCTGTGTGCATCAGCACCCGTAATACTTACCTGAGCCCCTTCTCGATCCAACAATGTCCATGAATGCCTTGGTCATCTGGGACTGTCCCTCCGGATTGGCTGAGACCACAGCAGCAGCACCATTGGCTCCCTGGCCTAGGCATGGCTCCGTGTCTGAATGGATACACAGAGCTGTGATTCGGATCGGGTGCCCCCATAGTGAGCTGCTTTCTGTGTGGGCACTCAACTGGAGGGAGGGACCAGGCGCTCCAGCCAGGGACCAGAGAAGAGGAGGATCCGGCATGCCCTGTGCAAAACCACTGCACAGAGGAGGTAAGTATATAACATGTTTCTTATTTTACTAGAAAAATTGACTTTACAATCACTATAGCATAAATGTGTATATGTTTTATTTACTGTTACTTTGTTGCATTATGTTTATTTTGAGGTGACATTTGCAAGAGGTGAGGTCACTGCAAGAACAGGGAGATATATTTGTGTTATAATGAGAAATTACTCCATTGAACAACTGTCATTGCACCTGTGACTTGCAGATGTTCGGACTTGCAGACAGACATTTTATTTTGGCGTTGGAAACTACAGTAATTTGCAGGTCATTTCTCTGAACCAGAAAGCCCCCTTTAATTGTAATTTTGTCTTCATTTTCCCAGCATCACCTGAAGAAACTTGAAGGTCGTAGGTTGGATTATGACTACAAAAAAAAGCGTCAGGGGAAAATACCAGATGAGGAGCTGCGACAAGCTTGGGAAAAGTTTGTTGAGTATAAAGATGTAGCAGAGACAAGCATGCTTAACCTCCTGGATACTGATGTACGTATTATGGTTGGCATAATAATTATTTATTTAGCATGATTATTATGGTTAGCATATGTATTATTTATGTTTTATATCTGTTAAATATACCATTGAAAGCATTTGGTTATATCTGTTCGATGAGTACTAAAAAAAAAAAACTTGATGTCAGAAATGTCAGATGTCAGAAAGGGCCAATTTTACAAGTAATTGGCCCTCCTAGTTCTTATCATGGCACTAGAGAATGATTAGCTTACATTAAATGTCTGTGACCGTTATTTATCCAGGTCATGGTATAGCTAGTAGCAGTAATAGCCTGTGCACACGATCCGAAAATCGGACGAAAAATACTGCTTTCAAAGCGATTGTGCGATAATCGGATTGTTGGTACAGAGCTTTCGAGAGGCAATTGCGGCAGTGGTTATGTTCCTATTCACAGGAGAGGACTAGGCAGAAACATGTTCAATAATCAAATACTTGTTACTTTAACAGAGTTGAACAGCCCCGCCCATGGGGCGGTCCCTCCAGACATAACCCTCCTCCCTGCAGTATGCAGCCTTAGTTTTGTTCTGCCTAGCAAACGAGAAGGACGTATTGCTCCCTTTGGTTCCAGCACCCTGAGAAAAAAATTGTATTATTTAATTTTTTCTTGAAAGTATCTTCTATCAACTGTCGGCTGAGAGACCGGCTGGATATATAGATCCTTGAAGTCTACTCAGTCCGGCCAGCGAGCGTGAGCACAGCTTTGCAAAGAGGTTAGGTCTGCCACGACATATCCTATGACTCCTGGGGTGGCCGGTGAACTTTGCTCCGAGATCCACATATGACTGGGCTGTGGTGTTGTCTCACTCGCAGTGGACCGGGCTGACGGCTACCTCCAACGCGGTTGTATGCCTTTCTGGAATGCGTCAGTGAGTCCTCGCGTGGACGGGTAAGTACAGTCCCTCCCGCTTAGGTGGGGTGGTACGGCTGAGCATTCCTGGGATTTGGGGGTCCTCCTATCCTCCCTTCCCTGCTCCTTTTCTCTCTGATGTATTACATTACTGCTGTCGGGGGGGGGGGGGGCACCTTACTGAAGGGACTGTGTGTTTGGCCTATGTTTTGTTTAATGCTGGGGGTCTTTTTTCAAGAGGAGTTTTGGACACTGTGTAGCCTCTTTAGGCTTTCACTTTTTAAAATGCTGCGTTTTGGCGGCGCTGGAGCAATTTTTGGGGTGATTTTTAGTTTCTATTGAAAATCCGATTGGCGGCCATTTTGTTGTAGCCGCGCTATGGTACAGATTACTATTGCGGTCGGCCATTTTCCTCTGGCCGCGTCAGGCTCCATATGCAGCGCTTGGCCCCCATCTTGGCTGAGCCTTTGGCCTCTAGTGCTGATTCTCCTCACAAATTTTACCTCACAGCTTACCTAACGGTTTCTTTCTTCCTCTCACACATGCTGTGTGCTGAGGGCGGGCAGCGGCGCTGTGCAGTCTTCTCCTGTGGTGAGTCCCCTGGGAACCCCCTGGTCAGCGCAGCTAGAGGGTGGGTTTTCATTCTAGCCTGAATAGGGCCCTGAAAGCTTCTGTTTTTGGAGTCAGTATCTGGGTTCTTCTTCTCCAAACATGCCTGAAGTGGCAGCTGGTGCTCCTGCACCTGGGATTCCCACAGACACTTTTAGTCCTGGAAACTTTTGTTGCCAGGGTGGGAGCGGAGTGCGGATGTAAGGGGGGTAAAAAGCGCCCCCTCACCCTGCTATCCCCTGGGGAAAGCTCTGTATCAGACCGGGGACCTGGCTGTGGCTCAGGTCCCCGGTTCTGTTTTATCTGGAGCCGTGGATCGGGTACTTGCTAGGATGACCCCTCACTTGGGTCGATGCATGACGAGGCACTTGTTGGTGCGCTTTTCATTGCTGTAAGGGACTCCCTTAAGCTGGATAGTGCAGCTGGGGTTCCACTGAGGGCGCAGTCTTTTTTGGGTCACACCAATCAGACAGCTCTGGGCAGGTTTTTCCTTCTGTGCCCTCCTTTGATAATTTCATAGATGCGGAATGGGAAAATCCACAGAAGGCTTTTGTAGTCCCTCACCGCCTGGCGTTTCGGTGCCCCTTTGAAGAGAACCTCTTCAAGAGGTGGGCCAGGGTGAATGAGGTATCCACTCTCCCTATTGCGGGAACCCCTGCTTGTATGGACCTGACTGATGGGATATCCAAAGTACTGACCCGTTTCATGTTTACCATGCTGGGGTCTGCCTTGCGGCCTATTGTGGTCAGTCACTCACTAAGTGAGCATTTTGCACCAGACTGTGGAGGAGCACCGACTCTCTCCCGAAGTTATTAGGCCAGCAGACCAGCTGGCCCAGGGCCTTGTATATGTCTCTGTTGCTTCACTGGATGCCGCGGCCTTGATATCCAGGGCTTCTGTTTTAGAGATGGTTTATGCCGCCTCCTCTGGTTGGAATGCTGGTCTGCTGACCAGGTCTCTAACATATGTCCTGGCGGATTTACTCTTCAAGGGTGGGAGGCCTTTTGGGTCCTCGCTGGACGACATTATCAAGGAAGTCACTGGAGGGAAGAGCACTCTCCTCCCTTAGTTCTCCAGAGGGAAGGAGCCCCGCCATCAGCCGGGTCCTTCCTTTCCCACGCCAAAGCGGTATTTTCGCCAGAGTCCCTCCCAGGCCGACAAAGGCTCAGCTGGGGGACTAAAAACGCCCCTGGGTGCGTAAGCTGATCAGGCCGGCACCCAAACCCGCCAATGAATGTAGCATTCCCGTGCCCGTCTCTGGGGTGGGGGGCCAGCTTTGCAGGTTCTCAGCTCGGAAAACCTCCTTGCTCTCGACCAGTGGGTCTGCGAGGTGGTCTCTTCGAAAGTACTAGATAGGGTTCCTTCCTATCCACTGAACAGATTTTTTCCCTCGTGTATCCCTCTCCTTCCGGCTCGTCGGTCTGCCCTGGGGCAGTGTGGGACTTGCTAAGCTGCGGGGTAATTTTACCTGTCCTGCAGGATGAGAGGTTTGAGATTTTCTATTCGAATCTGTTTTTGGTCCAGAAGATGGACGAGGTCCGTCCGATTTTGGGCCTCAAGCCCTAAATGCCTTTGTGAACGTTGGGTAGTTCCGCGTGGAATCTATTCTTTCGGTGGTAGCTGCACTCCATCTGGGGGACTTTCTGGCGTCCTTGGACATTAAGGACGCATACATGCATGTCCCATTTTGCGCAAGTCACAGAGGTTTCTGTGTGTCACGATGGGGGTGGGCCACTGTCAGTTTGTGGCCCTTCCTTTTGATCTGGCGTCAGCACCAAGAATTTTCACCAGGGAGCTCGCACTTATCCTAGCTTTGCTGGGACAGCGAGGCTTTGCTATTGTGGGCTACTTAGACGACTTTCTTCTGAGAGCAGCTTCTTCTGTCCGAGTGGTACGAATCTTTGTCTCTGGATCATCAGATTCAGGTGCGTAACCGAGTCTCTGAATTGGTGGCTGAGATCCCTGACTCTTCAGTCCGGGAAGTCGTTTCTTCCCTTCCAGTGGACGGTGATTATGATGGACGCCAGCCTCACGGGTTGAGGGGGGTGGCTGGGGGGTCCAGTTGGCCCAGAGTTGCTGCACTTCAGTGGGCCTACGGCCACACCTCCCTGAATACGCCTGCTCTCATTTTATCTCGGTAGCTAACTAGAGTCGGGTGCTGTAAATCCGGTCTACCGATCATTGTCCTAGTACTTTGGGCGATCAGGCTATGCCTCTCCATATGGTCGAGGAGGTTGCAAGGTCGTCTGATCTGGATTCAGCTGGACAACGCCACGGCCGTGGCTTCAGTCTACCATCAGGTATACCGGCAGGCTGACTACCGGAGTTGCCAGATGCTGGACCAGGGTGACTGGTCTTGGTACTTGGATTCAACTCCCTTGCAGGAGGTGAGTCTCACAGGGCATGGATCTCCCGATGATTCTAATCGTTCCAGATTGGCCTCAGCTTCCTGCCTAGCCATTTTTCATGCAACACTACCCAAATTACATTTTTATTATTTTTTCCCCACAAATAGAGCTTTCTTTTGGTGGCGAATTTGAAAAAAAAAAACTTTTTTACTTTTTGCTATAATAAATATCCCATTTTTTTCTCGGTTTAGGCCGATATGTATTCTCCTACATATTTTTGGTAAAAAAAAAAGTGTATATTGATTGGTTTGTGCAAAAGTTATAGTGCCTACAAAATAGGGGATATATTTATGGCATTTTTATTATTATTTTTTACTTTTAGTAATGGCGGGGATCTGGGATTTTTATCGGGACTGCGATATTGCGGCAGACATATCGGACACTTTTGACACTATTTGGGGACCATTCACATTTATACAGCGATCAGTGCTATAAAAATTTACTGATTACTGTATAAATGTGACTGGCAGGGAAGGGGTTAACAGCAGGGGGCGATCAAGGGGTTAAATGTGTTACCTAGGGAGTGATTCTAACTGTAGGAGGAGGGGACTTGCAAGGGGAGGAGACCGATCGGTGTTCCTGTGTCTCCTCTCCTCTGACAGGACGTGGATCTGTGTGTTTACACACAGATTTACAGTCCTGCTCTGTTATCGGGTAATCGCGGGTGCTCAGCAGACATCGCGGGCACGCGCATCGCTTTCTGAGTGATGGTGCGTGCGCTGGCAGCATGCGCCCCATAGAGGGCCGAGAAGCCGATGACGTATGATGCCTGGCCAGAACGAGCGCCACACCACCCAGGGATCCTGGTGCTCGGGTATCTGGACGACCTACTGAGAGATCACTCATTACAGGCTCTAGAACAGAGCATAATACACATAGTGCTTATGAAAAGCTTAGGCTGAATCATAAATACAGAGAGGTCCAGAAACAAGCTCAAAGCCTAAAGAATCTAGGTCTGATCCTATATACAGTCCAATCAAGAGTATTCTTGCCACCTGTAAGGATCTGTGCCCTGAAGGATCAGGTGCGTCGGTTAAGGGGCACCAGACAACCCTCCATTCTAGGGAGGATGGTATCCTCTTTCGAGGCAATGCCCTAAGCCCAGTTCCATTCCAGGCCTGGATTATGAGTGAGTGAGTGAATTGCTTATATAGCGCTACAAATGCGAACTGAATCGCCTCAAGGCGCTTGGCATCCATTTTCCTTCAGTTTGACCCTCCGAATAGATGGGTCTTTAGTTTTTTTTCTGAAGGCCAGGTGATCAATTTCCATTCGGATATTAGTTGGTAAAGCGTTCTATAGTCGAGGTCCTTGAACTGAAAAACGACGTTCTCCTTTGGTCTTATATCAGGCTTTGGGAATTTTGTAATAATTTTTGGTTAGTTGATCTAAGAACTCGATTTGGGTTTTGTTGTTTTATTTTCTCACTTAACCCTCCTCTTATGTTAACATCATGGATAGTAACAGAAAGCTAACGGGTCGGTTTTGACTCGTGTCTTAAATCGGCCATAAAATACCCTCTGAACAATTATTTATCATCCAATTTGTTTCTTACCTCTTGGTTACCTTGTTAGGCTTCTTTATCCTTGAAAAGATTGGTTTTAATATTTTTGGTGTGACCCCTTAGACCAGGGGTGGGCAATTATTTTTTCGATGGGGCCACATGAGAAACTGAAAATATTTTGGAGGGCCGGGCCAAAAGGCTAAACTCAATACTGCATAAAATCAATTGTATTTCTTTATAAAAAGCAGTAAATATCATTGTTGGACAACTGGTACGAGTACTTGTTATAGTTAAACAATGAAAAAGTGAGGTTGCCTTACAAGAAAAAAAATTTAATTTATTAAACCAAATTTCCCAAAACAATGAAAATTTTTCACTATTTGTGACTCATATTAGTGAAAATTTCCAATCACGTTCACTCAAACACATTTTGAGTTTCATTTACTGTTGGAAAGAGGTTCTTGGCATTCTCAAGACATAATGCAAAGACACTCCAAATCTTAAAGGGGTAGTCAACTGGAAAATATTTATTTTCAACTGGTGACAGAAAGTTAGACGGATTTGTAAATTACTTCTATTAAAAAATCTTAATCCTTCCAGAACTTTTTAGCGGCTGTATACTACTGAGGAAATCCCTTTCTTTCTTGATTTGCGTGATGCGTTGTCCACAGTGCTCTCTGCTGACACCTCTGTCCATTTTAGGAACTGCATGAGCAGGAGAAAATCTCCATAGCAAACCATTGGTGCTGTGGACAGCTCCTAAATGAGGTGTCGGCAGAGAACACTGTGGACAACAAATCACACAAACCAAGAAAGAAAGGGATTTCCTCAGTAGTATGCAGCCACTAAAGTGGCTAAAAAGTACTGGAAGGATCAAGATTTTTTATAGAAGTAATTTACAAATCTGTCTAACTTTCTGTCACCAGTTGAAAAGAAAATGGGGGAGATTTATCAAAACCCGTCCAGAGGAAACGTTGCTGAGTTGCTTCTTTCAGTTCTCAGAGGCCTTTTCAAAACTGAAAGAAGCAATCTGATTGGTTGCTATGGGCAACTCAGCAACTTTTCCTCTGGACAGGTTTTGATAAATCTCCCCCAATGTTTAAAAGAAAATGTTTTTCAGTTAACTACCCCTTTAAGCAAGATACATCATATTGAACTGTCACTAAACATCACTACTAACAACATTTCACTACTAACAACATTTGTAGTCTTTGGTGTTTTAAGTTCTCTTTTCTTGTTCAGTGAGAGAAATCTAGTCTCTGCTGGGCTTTAACAAGTGCATCGAAGTCAGGTTGAATGTCTGAGGTGGAAATGCGAAGCACAGCTGACAGATGATCATCAGTGAGAGAGGATCTATACCTGGATTTCGTGAAGTTCATCATTGAAAATGTTTGTTCACATACGTATGTAGAGCCAAAGAGAACCAACATCTTCTGAGCACGTCTCCTCAAGTTTGGAAAGTTCTCCTCCTTGAGAGAAGAGTAGAAATCTAGCAGAGATCTTGACTTAAAGTGCTCTGCCAGTACTGCATCAGACTGCAGGTCGATGAGTTCCAGTTGAACATCACTGGGTGCATTATCCACACTGCAGGTAAAGGGAGAGGAAATCAGGCACATTTTGTCTTCGATTTGTCTGAGATCTTCAAATCGCCTTGAAAACTCACCATGCAATGCTCCCAACATGGATGAGTACCTGCGGAGGTGATCAGCTGGTGGTGTAACTTCTTTCAGGGTTTGCATGTGAGTTATATTGTTGCTCTCCAGTTGTCTTGAAAGAAACTGTAACTTTGTCATGAAAGCCTTCACCAGGCTGTGCATTTCATGAACAAAAAGGCCCTTGCCTTGCAGTTTGGTGTTCAGTTCATTCATCTGTGCAGTCACATCAACAGAAAATGCAAAATCTGCCATCCAGTCCTCATCTGAGAGCTCAGGGAAGTCTTTGCCTTTCTTCTCACAATACTCTCGAATCTCTGCTTTCAGGTCCCAGACTCTTTTTAGCACTTTTCCCAGACTGAGCCATCTGACAGCTGTGTGGTAGCCGATGTCACGATGCTCGGTCTCATGCTCCTCCAATAGTGCGACAAACTGTCTGTGGTTCAATGCTCTTGCCCTGATGAAGTTTACTATTTTAGTAACAACATCAATGACATGGTCAATTTTTAGCACTGATTTGCATAACACATGTTGGTGTAGAATACAATGCAAAAATACCAGTTTCTGATCCATGTCGATTTCAGTCACTTTATCTTGCATACGTTTCAAAAGTCCAACATTTTTTCCGGTGAGATTTGGACATCCGTCCGTTGTGACGCCTGTCAGTCTGTCCCATTTCAGTCCCAGCCTGTCCATGCACTCATTTACCTCCGTGAACAGATCACTCCCTGTCGTCGTTCCTTTCATCGACCGCATTGCTGCCAGCTCCTCCGTAATCTTGAACTCGGGGGTTATCCCGCGGACGAATACAAGTAACTGGGCTGTGTCGCGGACATCACAGCTTTCGTCCAAAGCCAAGGAGAAAAAGTCGAAACGTGCCACTTCACGTTGCAGCTGAAGCTCCAAATTCCCCGCAATGTCCTCGATCCTTCTAGTCACGGTTCGCCTGGACAGCGGGACTTGCTCAAATGCCGCTTTTTTTTCAGGGCATATTAGTGCTGCAGAGTCCACCAAGCACTCTTTGATAAACTCCCCCTCTGAGAACGGCTTACTGTATTTCGCGATTTTGTGGGATATCACAAAGCTGCTCTGGGTTGCTGCATCCCTGGCTGCGTGAAGTTTTGTAAAACAGCCTTGCTGCTTTTGCAACTTAGCTAGCAAAGCTTCCGAAGTATGCACCCTTTCTGCGTCAGTCAAGTTTTTATATTTTGCAGCATGTTTTGTCTCGTAATGCCGACTCAAATTGTAGTCCTTAAAAACGGCGATCTGCTCCCCGCAAACTAAACACGCGGCTTTACCTCTGATTTCGGTAAATAAATACTTAGCAGTCCAATTCTTTTGGAAGACTCTGCATTCAGCATCTACCTTTCTCTTTTTAGCAGACATTTTGAGACCTAGAGTCCTGTTGTGACAAGGATCCAATCACGTGCACCCAGGGCTGCCTATGCAACCAAAAACAAAGTATTAGGTTGGTTGCATAGTTCCCCCACATTTGTAGCATAGTTTCCCTATATTAGGTAGCAGTTCCCCCACATTATGTAGCTGCAGCAGTTCTCACAGATTTGTAGCATAGATTACCCCCAAAACCCCCCCTCCACCAATGCCGTTTTATTTTTTGCTTGCAGGCTGTAAGCAACAAATAAAATGGCACAGGGGGACAGGGGGGGGATTTGGATGCTGCAACAAATGAAACAACACAGGGGGATTAGACAGGGTGCTGCAAGCTGCAGAACCCCCCTAATCCCCCTGTGCCGTTTAATTTGTTGCAGCATTCCCCAAGGCCCCCCCAGACCACCTGTGCCCTTTTATTTATTTTCTTTTTATTGTACTGCCAGCATCTATGCCACACCTACCGCTTCTAGCAGATATTTGATTTTTCACTTACCGCTTCTAACAGATAGACCACCTAAGGGTGCTCAGTGGACAAGTGTCCACATAGGCAGCGCCAACACCCCTACCCTTACATTTACCATTGTATGAATAATGTTGCAAGCTTGCACATGGACTGCTCACATACTGATGAATACCATCCATATTATATACTTCTCATATCTATTTTCTGTAGTGTCTGTCCCTTGTCATGCTTTGTGCACATTTTATCTCCTCTTTTTTGAGTTTCTGACATCAGCTGGTTTATGTAATTTTATCAAAAAATGCACTAATATATTGCAAACCATAGCTATTTTTTCTGCTAAAATTACATAAACCACCTGATGATGTCAGAAACTCAAAAAAGAGGAGATAAAATGTGCACAAAGCATGACAAGGGACAGAGACTACAGAAAATAGATATGAGAAGTATATAATATGGATGGTATTCATCAGTCTGTGAGCAGTCCAGCCATTGTCCCCCTGTGAATCCAGCCATTGTCCCCCTGTGAATCCAGCCATTGTCCCCTGTGAATCCAGCCATTGTCCCCTGTGAATCCAGCCATTGTCCCCTGTGAATCCAGCCATTGTCCCCCTGTGAATCCAGCCATTGTCCCCCTGTGAATCCAGCCATTGTCCCCTGTGAATCCAGCCATTGTCCCCTGTGAATCCAGCCATTGTCCCCTGTGAATCCAGCCATTGTCCCCCTGTGAATCCAGCCATTGTCCCCCTGTGAATCCAGCCATTGTCCCCTGTGAATCCAGCAATTGTCCCCTGTGAATCCAGCCATTGTCCCCCTGTGAATCCAGCCATTGTCCCCCTGTGAATCCAGCCATTGTCCCCCTGTGAATCCAGCCATTGTCCAATGTGAATCCAGCAATTGTCCCCTGTGAATCCAGCCATTGTCCCCTGTGAATCCAGCCATTGTCCCCTGTGAATCCAGCCATTGTCCAATGTGAATCCAGCCATTGTCCCCCTGTGAATCCAGCCATTGTCCAATGTGAATCCAGCCATTGTCCCCTGTGAATCCAGCCATTGTCCCCTGTGAATCCAGCCATTGTCCCCATGTGAATCCAGCCATTGTCCCCCTGTGAATCCAGCCATTGTCCAATGTGAATCCAGCAATTGTCCCCTGTGAATCCAGCCATTGTCCAATGTGAATCCAGCCATTGTCCCCCTGTGAATCCAGCCATTGTCCCCCTGTGAATCCAGCCATTGTCCCCCTGTGAATCCAGCCATTGTCCCCCTGTGAATCCAGCCATTGTCCCCCTGTGAATCCAGCCATTGTCCCCTGTGAATCCAGCAATTGTCCCCTGTGAATCCAGCCATTGTCCCCCTGTGAATCCAGCCATTGTCCCCCTGTGAATCCAGCCATTGTCCCCCTGTGAATCCAGCCATTGTCCAATGTGAATCCAGCAATTGTCCCCTGTGAATCCAGCCATTGTCCCCTGTGAATCCAGCCATTGTCCCCTGTGAATCCAGCCATTGTCCAATGTGAATCCAGCCATTGTCCCCCTGTGAATCCAGCCATTGTCCAATGTGAATCCAGCCATTGTCCCCTGTGAATCCAGCCATTGTCCCCTGTGAATCCAGCCATTGTCCCCATGTGAATCCAGCCATTGTCCCCCTGTGAATCCAGCCATTGTCCAATGTGAATCCAGCAATTGTCCCCTGTGAATCCAGCCATTGTCCAATGTGAATCCAGCCATTGTCCCCCTGTGAATCCAGCCATTGTCCCCCTGTGAATCCAGCCATTGTCCCCCTGTGAATCCAGCCATTGTCCCCCTGTGAATCCAGCCATTGTCCCCCTGTGAATCCAGCCATTGTCCCCCTGTGAATCCAGCCATTGTCCCCCTGTGAATCCAGCCATTGTCCCCTGTGAATCCAGCCATTGTCCCCCTGTGAATCCAGCCATTGTCCCCCTGTGAATCCAGCCATTGTCCCCCTGTGAATCCAGCCATTGTCCCCCTGTGAATCCAGCCATTGTCCCCCTGTGAATCCAGCCATTGTCCCCCTGTGAATCCAGCCATTGTCCCCCTGTGAATCCAGCCATTGTCCCCCTGTGAATCCAGCCATTGTCCCCCTGTGAATCCAGCCATTGTCCCCCTGTGAATCCAGCCATTGTCCCCCTGTGAATCCAGCCATTGTCCCCCTGTGAATCCAGCCATTGTCCCCCTGTGAATCCAGCCATTGTCCCCCTGTGAATCCAGCCATTGTCCCCCTGTGAATCCAGCCATTGTCCCCCTGTGAATCCAGCCATTGTCCCCCTGTGAATCCAGCCATTGTCCCCCTGTGAATCCAGCCATTGTCCCCCTGTGAATCCAGCCATTGTCCCCCTGTGAATCCAGCCATTGTCCCCCTGTGAATCCAGCCATTGTCCCCCTGTGAATCCAGCCATTGTCCCCCTGTGAATCCAGCCATTGTCCCCCTGTGAATCCAGCCATTGTCCCCCTGTGAATCCAGCCATTGTCCCCCTGTGAATCCAGCCATTGTCCCCCTGTGAATCCAGCCATTGTCCCCCTGTGAATCCAGCCATTGTCCCCTGTGAATCCAGCCATTGTCCCCCTGCGAATCCAGCCATTGTCCCCCTGTGAATCCAGCCATTGTCCCCATGTGAATCCAGCCATTGTCCCCCTGTGAATCCAGCCATTGTCCCCCTGTGAATCCAGCCATTGTCCCCCGTACCTACTGTACCTAATCACCGCGGCGGGGAATATTACAGACAGCGTTCGTTTGAACAGCTGTTTTCCCCGCTGCGCATAGACACTCCCCCTTGCTCGCGATTGGACAGATCCGTCCAAGGGGGAGTGTCTATGCGCAGCGGGGAAAACAGCTGTTCAAACGAAAGCTGTCTGTAATGTTCCCCGCGCCGCGGTGATTAACGTTGTAGCGGCGGCGGCGTTGTTGGCGGCGGCGGTTTCGGCTGCGGCGGGGGGGGATTGGGGGGAAGTATCTGGGGTATTAGCGGGAGTACGAGTACTCCCGCTAATACTCGGTATCGGTCCCGATACCGATACTGGTATCGGTATCGGGACAACCCTAGTGCAGACCCCTCCCTACAATACAGACCCCCTACAGAACCCCCCTACAATACAGACCCACCCCTACAGTTCAAACCCCCCTAAAATACAGAACACCCCCCCCCCCCCCACAATACAGATCCCCCAGAATACAGAAGAATCCCCCCAGAATACAGAAGGCCCCCTCATATACAGAACACCCCCCCCCACAATACAGATCCCCCAGAATACAGAAGAATCCCCCCAGAATACAGAAGGCCCCCTCATATACAGAACACCCCCCCCCCCCACAATACAGATCCCCCAGAATACAGAAGAATTCCCCCAGAATACAGAAGGCCCCCTCATATACAGAACACCCCCCCCCCCTTACAATAGTACACACACCCCCCCCCCCTTGCCTTTAGAAACGTAATGCTCAGAGATGATCAGCCATGTGTTAGTCACACTGACTACACACAGCACAGGGGGAGGCGGCCGCAGCTTCATGCTCGTCGGCTGTGTGACTGTCAGTGTCAGACAGTCACAGCCAAAACTATGAGAGCCGCGGGCGCTGCGCTGTTACAGAGAAGGGAATAATTGCGGCCGGCCGGGTCCCGGGTACGGCTCGCACGAGGCACCCCCCCCCCCCTGCTGTGTCTTACCTAGACAGTACTGCCGCTGACGCTGCCTCCCTGCCACCGCGCCATGCCACACGCAGCACGCTGAGTCGGAAGTCCTCTTCATTTGCGGAGGAGGGGTATCGTTGCTTGGCACGCCTATGGCTCCGCCCGGGGGCCGGATTAAAAGGTCCGCCGGGCCGTATACGGCCCGCGGGCCGTAGTTTGCCCAGGTCTGCCTTAGACCTTTCTTTTGATAGCATACCTCTCATTTTCAAATTTAAAAAATGGTAAAATAAACCTCAATAGAATATTATAAATTGGTCCTATGTTTCTTTACTTTATTTAGAGAAGCAGACAAGCAGGCAAAGAGATAGACCCCTCCCTAACTACAGCTCACAGGGTTGAGAGGTGATTGGCTGTCAGTGTTACTAAGCAGAGAGAGTGTTTATGATTTCAGTTTTGGCACTTATTAGTGTCCTATAATCCTATATTATAACTGGGTCAGAATTGACCCTAACACCATAAACGTCTTCATTTTCACCACAGTATTTTATAATTTAGTGAAAATTATTCTTTTTCTATTACATTGTTTAAATAGAGGTTCCTGACAAAGTAAAAAAATCTTGATGCAATAAACAAATTTATGTGATACTTTATAGACATTCAAAACCTGAAACGGGTCAGTTCTGACCCTAACACAAGAGGAGGGTTAAATATAAGGGCGCACTTCCGTGTACACATTTGTGCGTTAGGCATAAGGCCTTGAAAGTGACTCGTCATTTATGGGCAGCCAATGGAGGGATCTCAGTGACGGGGGAATTGGTTCCCAGGGTTTTTTCCCTGTTACCAGTCGAGCTGCCATGTTTTGGAGCCGAGCGAGCTGGTACTTTGGGAGTTCGAGGTAGAGGGCATTTGCATAATCCAATCTGGAGTTAATGATTGACCCTACCACTACCGCTGTGTCTTATTTAGGGATGAAGGGAACCACTCTTCATAGGAGCCGGTGCGATCCGCTAATTACTGATCCAATTTGTGCATCCATTGTCATATCCGAGTCAAAGATGACTCCTAGACTTTTGACCTTGGTGCTAGGGGTGATGGTTTGTCCCAAAATGGGTGGAGGGGTCCAGGTAGTCCTGACCAGTTTCCTCCTGTTTGCATGGAGTTGAATGATTTCTGTTTTTGCTCCATTGACTTTGAGGTGACTCTCCATCATCCAGATGTCTATCTGAGTGAGGCATTGTTCTAATGCGGGGTATTGGTTCTTTTTGTCGCTGATATGAAAATAAAGTTGCGTGTCATCCGCGTAGGAGTGATAGAGAAGGTTGTGATTACTAATCATTTTTAGGAGTGGGCGGAGGTAAAAATTGAATAGCGCGGGCGATAGGGGAGATCCCTGAGGGACCCAGCAAGACACGCTGTGAGATTCAGATGTGAAAGGTCCTAGTTTCACTATCTGGGATCGATTTTCCAGGAATGATGAAAACCATGGTAGATCCGAGTCTGCCACTCCAGCTATCTCTGTGAGCCGGGTTAGCAAGTTTGTGATCTACTGTATCAAAGGCAGGACTGAGGTCCAGCAGTATCAGGAGAGAAGATTCTCCGTCATCTGCTGCTTCGAGGGAGTCGTCCTATGTTTTGAGAAGCGCTGTTTCTGTCCCATGACCTGGTCGAAAACCCGATTTGTAGTGGGTCCAGGAGTTTATGGGTGTCTAAATGGTGTTGTATTTGTTGTACTACTACCTTTTCCATAACCTTGGAAAAGATGTTGAGGGAGGTTATCGGTCACCGATTGTTTGGATCTTTGGGGTCTGAATTGTTTTTTTTTAGAAGGGGTTTAATTATTTCTTGCTTTAAGGGGGTTGGAACTATGCCTTTTTTAAATTATTGGTTTATGAGGTGAGTGATTGCAGGGGTGCCAAAATATCGGCACATTATTTTAGCACATTTGTGGGAATGATTGAAATAGCAAATATTGGGAATAGACAAAAATGGACTTTGGAGGCACCAATGCCCACAAGGGTTATTGGACCAACAATAAAGTAAATACAATTAAAGCATTAAAACAAAAAAATAGTGACACAATAGCAATTGTGTTTAGCAGTAGAGAATGATTATCCAATAATAATCCAGAGGAAGCATCAAATCTCAAGAGAGATGGGATGACTATCATATGTGGTGGAATGCAGACAAGCTCGACATGTTTCGCGGGAACCGCTTCTTCTGGAGCTATTTAATGTTTCTAAGAGAGAACAGATTGTTATTGGTTTCTAAAGTACATAAATATATACAGTATAAATCACAGATACATAATACATGTGTATATAACCACACAGTAGATAATATATGCGCTAGAGCGCCATAAGAACAAAGCATGCAAGCAGAATTAGACCCACCAAAGTGTCACCATAGAGGACTGCGTGCTACAGGTCCCACAAGAGAGGAATGTCGGGACGCATCTGGAAACCTTAATGTAAAAACAGTATCATATTTAATGTAAACTGTATGAGTGTGGGGGGGATGTATCTTGGTTAACCATTACCATCCAATATGTTAAACCATCCCAATAAATCATAAAAGCAGGACTAGTCAAAAGGAAGAGTGTGTGCTTGTATAGAGGAGATCACCACACCACCGGAATAATTAAATAGGGCAGGTTGATAAAAACATGCCTACCATCCAAAATACGGCTCCCACTACCTCCAGGTACAGGGGGGGGCCATGGGCACTTGTTGCGCCCCGGCCTACGCGAACCTGTACCTGGGGGGGGGGAGCGGGACATTTTTTCCAACGAACGTTTCTCTGACCACATCAACCATGCGTTGGTGTGGCTGAGATACATCGACGATATTTTTATGGTCTGGACTGACACCCAATATGCCTTGGTACAATTTGTTAATGCACTAAACAAAAACAACTACAATCTTAAATTTACTATCAATAGTCACCCCCGTTGCATTTCATTTTTAGACCTAGAAATTTTTATAGACCATGACAACTGTCTGGCCTCAACACTTTACCGCAAAGAAACTGCGGGCAATACTATTTTTCTCCCACAAAAATATAAGAGAGGCCTGTGATTGTCATCATAGGTATACCTCAACTATGAGAGACAAAATGTGGAAACAAATTCAGACAATCACATTGTCTGATTTGGAAAGAATTTATTTGCAAATTATGGTGGAAAATTAAGTATTTGGTCACCTACAAACAAGTAAGATTTCTGGCTCTCAGAGACTTGTATCTTCTTCTTTAAGAGGCTCCTCTGTCCTCCACTCATTACCTGTATTAATTTCACCTGTTTGAACTTATCAGTATAAAAAGACACCTGTCCACAACCTCAATCAGTCACACTCCAAATTCCACTATGGTGAAGACCAAAAAGCTGTCGAAGGACACTAGAAACAAAATTGTAGACCTTCATCAGGCTGGGAGGACTGAATCTGCAATAGGCAAGCAGCTTGGTGTGAAGAAATCAACTGTGGGAGCAATAATTAGAAAATGGAAGACATACAAGACCACTGATAATCTCCCTCGATCTGGGGCTCCACGCAAGATCTCACCCTGTGGGGTCAAAATTATCACAAGAACGATGAGCAAAAATCCCAGAACCACACGGGGGGCCTAGTGAATGACCTGCAGAGAGCTGGGACCAACGTAACAAAGGCTACATCAGTAACACACTACACCGCCAGGGACCCAGATCCTGCAGTGCCAGACGTGTCCCCCTGCTTAAGCCAGTACTTGTCTGGGCCCATTTGAGGTTTGCTAGAGAGCATTGGGAAAATGTCATATGGTCAGATGAAACCAAAGTAGAACTGTTTGGTAGAAACACAATTCGTTGTGTTTGGAAGAGAGAGAATGCTGAGTTGCAACCAAAGAACACCATACCTACTGTGAAGCATGGGGGTGGCAACATCATGCTTTGGGGCTGTTTTCCTGCAAAGGGAACAGGAAGACTGATCCGTGTACATGAAAGACTGAATGGGGCCATGTATCGTGAGATTTTGAGTGCAAACCTCCTCCCATCAGCAAGATGAAACGTGGCTGGGTCTTTCAGGATGACAATGATCCCAAACGCACTGCCCGGGCAATGAAAGAGGGCCTCGTAAGAAGCATTTTTAGGTCCTGGAGTGGCCTAGCCAGTCTCTAGATCTCAACCCCATAGAAAACCTTTGGAGGGAGTTGAAAGTCCGCATTGCCCAACGACAGCCCCAAAACATCACTGCTCTAGCGGAGATCTGCATGGAGGAATGGGCCAACATACTAGCAACAGTGTGCGACAACCTTGAGAAGACTTACAGAAAACATTTGACCTCTGTCATTGCCAACAAAGAATATATCAAAAAGTATTGAGATGAACTTTTTCCCACCATAATTGTGATTGTCTGGATTTGTTTCCACATTTTGTCTCTCATAGTTGAGGTATACCTGTGATGACAATTGCAGGCTACTCTCATATTTTTAAGTGGGAGAACTTGCACAATTGGTGGCTGACTAAATACTTTTTTTCCCCACTGTACCTGAAGACTTAAGCTGTTAAGGGCAGGTACTGACCAGCACAGAGCCCCCTCACAGCAGAGGCAGCAGATGACTTTCTTAGAGACTGGTCAGACAGAACATGGTTCTGTCATGGTGTTCTGTCTGAGCAGTCTCCAATAAAGTTTCATGGGGACTATACCAGTGGTGTACAATCCCCTGTTTCAACTGGTATAGAATTGTAGTATTCTCATAATAATTATAAGCAGATGTCCAGAGCTCCCCCTCCCCCCATCTCTCTCCAGCGATGACCACAAGTGTCTTAGCCGTCCAAGACTCTCCTTTTGATTGGCTGAGACACAGCAGCGATGACATTGGCTCCCGCGGATGTCAATCAAAGTCAGCCAATCAGAAGAGAGAAGGGGGTGGGGCCGGGTCAGGGACACACGGGGCTGTGACTCAGCTCAGGTGCTTCCATAGCAAGCTGCTTGCTTTGGGGGCACTCAACAGGAGGGAGGTGCCAGGAGCAGTAAAGAGGGACCTGAGAAGAGGAGGATCCAGGCTGCTTTGTGCAAAGCCAACTGCACAGAGTAAAATTTCAAGGATACAACATTGTAACTTACCAACAATACCAAATTCAAGATTCCAATCCTAAAATTGTGACGCTGGTATGTTTTGGTACAGGTCTTCACCACCTACCTGTACATATCTCTGTATTCAAGGGGTTGGGCCTACAATAGGGGGGAGTTCGTGTTTTTGGGATTGAGGGTAATGGTTTTCTTTACATTTGCTTAAAAGGAGTTGAATGCATGTTTTATTCTTTTGTCTGCTGTGTATCAGTTACTACATTTTTTGTTTTCCTTTTTTAATTATAGCCTTCTAATTTGGCTACTAGGGCATGTTTATCTTTTAGACTGAGTCCAAAACTATGAAATATAATTTTCTTTTGCAATTCTAAATCTGTCTTATGCCATATGCCTCTAGGTGGAGCAAGTCAGTCAGCTCTCAGCTTTGGTGGAAGCACAGTTGGATTATCACAGGCAGGCTGTGCAAATTCTGGATGAATTATCTGACAAATTAAAGGACAGAGTTCGTGAAGCCTCCTCTAGACCCAAAAGAGAATACAAACCTAAGCCAAGGGAAGCCTATGATTATGCTGACAGTGAACAGTCTAATGGTGGAATCTCTTGCAACTCTTCAGTCAGACCATCAGGTATTCTTAACATACAACACAAGACCAGAACACATTTTTTCACATAGATAAATCTGTCTTTTATTTTTAAAAGCTACCGTACTTGGTGTTTAGAGAACCCTTGCACTGGCTACATTTTACAAGCAATAAGACAAATGGAAGCATGCTTTTTAATGTTTAGATGTACAGAAGGGATATGCAATTAGCGGACCTCCAGCTGTTGCAGAACTACAAGTCCCATGAGGCATAGCAAGACTCTGACAGCCACAAACATAACACCCAGAGGCATGATGGGAATTGTAGTTTTGCAACAGCTGGAGGTCCGCTAATTGCATATCCCTGATGTACAGATTAGCCTTGCTCATTCTTGCTTGCTAACAAGTATTTTCCAATATCTTTGGAATGGGAATAATCATTTATTTTTAGGATTTCATCAGTGATCACAGCAGATCACTTATCTCTGTATTTATTATCTGCCTGCATATGGCCAACATTTGTATTACATGGATGCAGTATTAAAGTGGTTGTAAAGGCACATCTATTATATTCTTTTATCCTGTGTTTTAGGAACATATTGAACATAGTGGGCCAGATTCTGAGATGAGATACGATACGCTGTTGTATCTCTGAGTGCGGTCGGTCGTATCTATGCGCCTGATTCAGAGAATCAGTTACGCATAGATATCCCTAAGATCCAAATGGTGTAAGTGTCTTACACCGTCGTATCTTAGGCTGCATTTTCAGGCTGGCCGCTAGGTGGCGCTTCCGTATGTTTACGCAAGGAATATGCTAATTAGGTAGATACGGCGATTCAGCAACGTACGTTCGGCCGGCGCAATTTTTGACGTCGTTTACGTTAGGCTTTTATCGGCGTATAGTTACCCCTGCTTAATGAGGCGTAGCTAATGTTAAGTATGGCCGTCGTTCAAAAAAACGTAAAATACGCGTCAAAGCAAATTTAAATAAAACATGCCCCCAACATCCCCATTTGAATTAGGCGGGCTTACGCCGGCCCACATACGTTACAACGCCGTAACTTAGGGGGCAAGTTCTTTCTGAATACAGAACTTGCGCCCAAAGTTACAGCGGCGTATCGTATCTAAGATACGTTACGCCGGCCGGATAGATACGCTCAGGTATCTGAATCCGGCCCAGTGTGTGTTTTTTTTTTTTTTGTTTTTCTTTAGCGATAAAGCTGAATATCTCCTTGCTAAAATATATTCTGTGCTAGGTGATGTTAATGCCAATAATCAATTAATTCCAAGCTAAGTGATAATATAAATACCGTATTTTTCGCTCCAGAAAGACGCACCTGACCATAAGACGCACCCAGGTTTTAGAGGAGGAAAACAAGAAAAAAAATATTCTGAACCAAATGATGTACTAAAATATTTAATATTATATTACTACTATAGGTGGGTGGTGGACACAGTAATACCAGCTCCCCTATCAAATCAGCTCCGCTACACTATACCTGGGTGGTGGACACACAGCAACCCCCCCCCCCCCTTCCCAGATTAGCTCAGGGTGGCAGGGCAGACACAGACACCCCTTCAGCCTCTTTTATTACAACAGCTCAGGTGATAAACAGTGGATACCATGCAAGCCCACACCTCCCATCCCCCTTATCACCAGCTCACCTCACGCAGTGGAGGACACTGCCATTACAATGCACATCCCCTCTGGCTGTCTCTCAGCGTCAGATACACCCAGGCAGCAGCTAAGGAGTACTGAGGACATATTTTGCAGCAGCAGCGGCCAGTGGAGAGAGGCAGGAAGTGATACTGGAATAGACCACAGCGCCGGGGGTGTTCCAGCTGAAAGCAAAAAGCCAGCCAGGGCTCTTGTCACTTGCAGGATGGTGTCACATCTTGCGGGTGTCAACTCACCTGGGTGCGCAGCGCACCATTATAGCAACGCCACTGACACCCCCCATGTTTTGGCATCTGGGGCAGTCCGCCTCCCCCGCTCCACTTGGTATGCCCCTGCCTCACATCCTGTCCTCTCTCTTTTACACAGAGAAGCCGAGTGTCTGTATTCTGACACGGCGGCAGCGATGGGGGCCGGGCCTTGCAGTATTCACTCCATAAGACGCAGGGACACTTACCCCTATTTTTTGAGGATGAAAAAGTGTGTCTTATAGTGAGAAAAATATGGTAATCAGTATGTGTGACAGATGCACACCAATATTTACAAAACACTATAAAGAAAAATGCTGCGCTGTCTATATGTGCATAATAGAATACATTGCTAAAAACAGTAGTAGTATAATTCATGTAGATATAAAGTGCTTAAAAAAACGCTCATTTAAATCATATAAAGTGCAGTGTGCCACAAATGATAACATGAGAACAGTCCCAATGTCCATAGAAGGAAAACGTGAAGTTCCACTTAAAATCCATAATGATCTCCATGCTATTTCACCCGAAATGTGCTCCACTCCCACAGGTAAGAATAAGGTCAGAAACACATCAATGGATAAATATCCACAAAGGAATGACTCTCAGCAGGCAAATCAAATATTGAGCTCTACCACTTGAATGCATCTCCTCTTCTCCACAGTAATGTAACTTGATGATATTCTCACAGGCATGTATGGAACATGGTACAAGTAACAGTAAGATTACAATCATTCTGTAAAAACAGTGGCTGGCACCCCTTTCGGGCATACCGACGTCTGCCCGACCTATGCTTCGTCGTATAAGACGTTGTCCCTGGGGCAATTGGAATAGCGGTGCTCACACAGGCAGGTTTATGTAACCTCATACGAGACGAACACTAAAGGGCGCTGCATTATCTATATCAGAAACCTTATGGCGGCCATATTTCCAGAGTCCAGCATTGATATAAACAAGTTGTGGCCATTGTAAATATGGTCCAGAATGTATAGATTCACCCAAGGAAAGGCACCTAATCCCAATTAGATAGATAAAGTTTTTTCCAATAGGAAAGGAGAGGGGATAATTTACGGTGCGTATTTTAACAGATTGATTGTAATGAGAAAGCGCAAATTCCTTGTTTCAAAATATACAAAAATATTTTATTCATATATACAAAAAGATCCAAAAAATACAATACAATAATTTAAAAGAAGGTGGACAACCAGTTTGTTGATTGCATTCAGTGGATAACAACGCATCAGTCAGTTGAAAATGCAGATGCAACTGGAAAAGGAAATCGCATGGACCCTACATGTTTCGCGGACTTCCGCTTCTTCAGGGGAGGGAGCGATATCCAGTCAAAATATACAACTGAAAGGTATATACAAAAGCATTAACCAGTGAGATATGATACACAAACCAATTACTGGGTAGCATACATCTGGGATAGCATATAATAATAAAATGGTTCCAGAGCTTAAAAACCACACATTCTTACCCACGAGTTGCCCACAGCCAGCGACAAACACAGAATCCCGCCAAGGTGCAAATGGTCATGTGCGTAATCCTGCAATTAAGCAGGAAAGGTTTGAGAATGGTCACAAAAGGACAGTCAGGTAAGGGTTAATATGCAAGTGAGACAGAGGGAATAAGAAAAAGGTTGCCAAACATAAGGAATGGCTGTGAATTAAAATCATTATTATTTAGAGATATATGATCAAAGCAAGATGACCAAAAAATTGGTTAACATAGTTTAGCAATAATTGCTGTAAGACAATAGAACATTAGTAACTTACATAAATAACGGTTTAAGGAATTCATGACCAGGGGCATCAATGAGCAATTAAGCTGCAGTGTTCAGTTCAAAGGAGGAATCATGTGGATTTCACAAAATAACTGTTGAAAGGATAACAAGTGGCTAAAATTACAAAGGTGTCCCAGCCTCCAAACGGGACAACCATGAAAGGAAAATTAAGCTATATGTAAATGTATCAAAACAGAGCCGTGGCTCATTAAAGATTATTGCAGAAAGATACACGTACCTGTATAAGATCTGTATAAGGATCGAAGGTAGTGTTGCAAAATCACAGTAAGCTTGGTGTATATAGAGCCAAAGGGAATCGGCTGCTTTGTCCAAGAAAGGAACTAAAGAACATATATAGCAAGCGCAATTGCAGTTAGATAGAGTGAAATCCATCAAAGCAGTTATGCAGAGATAGCACACGATGAGTTTAACATACCTGCACAGCATTAGGAACATGAGTGCTCACTGAACATATGATCCTGCGGCGCTCTGCACAAAGTGTACAGCAAGACGCCGTTTAAATAGCCTGTCCTAACTCGATATGTGACGTGTGAACATCACATGATATCGGGTGGGCCAAACACAGCTGATAATTAACCCCCAAAGCACTGCGCGCAATAGACCCGAATAGCAGCGTGGAGAAGCTTGATAGGATGACAGGTGGGATGAATCAAACAAGGAGCTTACTGAGTCAACACGGCGGGGAGAAAATTTAACCCCATCAGTGGACAAGTAGGCTCAGAGAAGTATGTGTAACAATACACACAGCAATCAAAGCAAGCTGATCACAGATGGACAGAGGCTGTGTTGTCAGTGAAACTGACAGGAGGGGAAGTTGTGGCCATGTTACTGGAGTCTCTAACTGATTTACAGTACTAAGATGAAATAAAATAAAACAACCTCATGCAAAAACGAGGCTAAATCTCATTAATATTGGTTGTCGTATGCATATAACAATATATACAGTTGTGCTCATAGGTTTACATACCCTGGCAGAATTGATGACGACTTGGCCGTTTTTAAGAGACTAAGAAAAATAACACACTTTTTTTTCACTCATGGTTAGTATTTGGCTGAAACCATTTATTATCAACTGTGTTTACTCTGTGTTTAAAGGGTCACTAAAGGAATTTTTTTTTTTTTTTTTGCTAAATAGCTTCCTTTACCTTACTGCAGTCCTGGTTTCATGTTCTCATTGTTCGTTTTTGCTTTGATGTTGCTGTAAATCCTCTCTGTTTTGGACACTTCCTGGTTGTCTGATCACCACAGTACTGGGAGATTTCTCACGGTGGTGACTAATCAAGGAGGTGTGATTACTGTGTGTAAAACTAAACTGGATTGGTGCTGAGGAGTTTTAGACAAAGGATCACTGCCCTCTATTGGCTGACTGCCCTCTATTGGCTCTCTGTACATCAGAGAACCAGCAAACAGCAAAAACGAAACTAAACTGCAGGCACATTATATGATTGGTTTTTATCTATTTTTAATCAATTTTAAAAGGAATCGGTTAACTATTATGTCTCTATACCCTGTAAACAGTTATTTCAGCAAAAAAAAAAAAAATTCCTTTAGTGACCCTTTAAATTATAATGACAACAGAAACCAGCTTGCCTACGCGTTTCTTCAGGGCTTTAGTCTCTCATCATCTGACTAATTACCGGATGATGATAATCGTATAGATGAAATATGTAGAAACCTATCTATAAATACATATCTATAAATGTATTCAAATGAACCCCCTATCCCATGGAAAAGGGGGGGGGGACACCACCACAGAGTAGTATATGCAATACCTTATGGGCCCAGCTTATCCATTCAGGCTATGTAGAGACAAGTGAACAGGAACCCAAAACTGGAAAACCAACCCATAGAAATGGAACAGACCATGCAACACCCCCAAACTGAACAACTAGAGGTGGAGATTATATAACCTCATGTATCAAAAATGTAAACTGGTATATAGTCGTAAAATAACCAAAATATAAATACACAACTCAAATAAGCTCTACTTGACCTTCACTTGTAGAGTACAGAAGTAGTTACTCCAAAGTATCCCTTAACAGTAGGGAATAGTAATATCTCCAATTCAAACTAAAAATAAGGTGAAATAACCAACATCTGTCATATCAACGCTTAACGGTACAGCCACAGCTTATATAAGAGCATCACTTACCAGAAGATAAATAAATGGTCGGCAGAGTAACAGAGAAGGAGAGATTCAAAGTTGATGGATATATGTAAAAAAACAAAGGCCCTCTGCTGGTGAACCATTGGGTATGGAATGTCCATAGGGGTGCCTAGGTCTCCCGAGGACCCAATCTCCCAGCAAGCTTCCCCATCACTGCCAGTCCTCTAAAGGGGCTGGCTCATAAGGTGCTGGGTGGGCAACAATGTGTTCCATATTTAATAAGGCTTACTAGCCTGATGCACCATCCCTCCTAATGGCCGGGAGCGTGGCCGTTGAGGCCGCATAGTTGCATAGTTAGTCGGGATGAAAAAAGACACAAATCCATCCAGTCCAACCACAAAAAAAAATAAAAAATAAACAAAAAAATAAAAAACACAGTACAATCCCATACACCCAACTCCATACCCACAGTTGATCCAGAGGAATTCAAAAAACCCCAGCAGAGCATGATCCAATTTGCTACAGCAGGGGAAAAAATTCCTTCCTGATCCCCCGAGAGGCAATCTGATTTACCCTGTATCAACTTTACCTACAAATCTTATTACTCGGTTATATTCTGTACATTTAGGAAAGTATCCAGACCTTTCTTAAAGCAATCTACTGAGCTGGCCAGAACCACCTCTGGAGGGAGTCTGTTCCACATTTTCACAGCTCTTACTGTGAAGAAACCATTCCGTATTTGGAGATGAAATCTCTTTTCCTCTAGACGTAAAGAGTGCCCCCTTGTCGTCAGTGTTGACTGTAAAGTGAATAACTCAACACCAAGTTCACTAATTGGACCCATTATATATTTGTACATGTGGATCATATCCCCCTAATTCTCCTCTTCTCAAGAGTGAATACATTTAGTTCTTCTTTTTTTTTTTTATAATAAACATTATTAATTATGACCCTCGTTAGAGAGAATCCCGTCCCTGGGTTACTTCTCTTTTCGTCTTTTACCGTTTTCATAGGATTAATTTTAAAACTAGAAAGTTCCCCATATTTTTTTATTTCTCTCATTACATTGGGAAGCGAGTGTCCAGGCTTGGCCACGTATAGGAGTATGTTGTCTGCGTACGCCGCAACCTTGTGCTCCTCCTCTCCCACTCTCACCCCCCCCTATACCCGGATTGCTCCGTATCCTGGCCAATAATGGTTCCAATGATAGTACATAGAGGAGGGGCGAGAGCGGGCAGCCCTGTCTGGTTCCGTTCATCATTTAAAACTCAGACGACACACTCCCATTGATCTTCACCCTTGCCGTCGGGTAATTATATAGGTTTTTCACCCGTTTCATGTATCTAGGTCCCAATCCTGTAGTTCGCAAAGTTTCCATCATAAACCCCCAGTCGACTCTGTCAAAAGCTTTTTCAGCATCTATTGACATGAGTGCGACTGGGGGTTTCTTCTTTTCATCCTCCTGTAAAAGCAGAAGAGTTCTTAGGCTATTATCCCTCCCTTCTCTCCCTATTACCAATCCCGTCTGATCTGTGTTTATTAAGTCCGGCATTAATGCCTTTATCCTCGTTGCCAATATTTTTGCATAAACCTTAATGTCAGCATTTAATAATGCTATTGGACGGTAATTGGAACAAAGAGTGCCATCTTTTCCCATTTTAGGAATAATTGATATGTTGGCAAGGAGAGATTCTTTCCTTATTTCTTCCTTTTCTCCCAATCTATTGAAATAGTTACATAGCTCTGGGACCAAGAGTTCTTTACATTTTTTATAGTACTTAATCGGTAACCCATCCGGGCCTGGACTCTTACCTCCAGATGTTTCTTGGATGGCTTTATAAATTTCCCCCTGCGTTATTGGGTCATCTAGGAGTTTGGCATTGTCTTGCGACAGCTTTGGTTGGTAAATTAGCTTCCTCTAAGTATTCCTTAATTTTTATTTTCCTAGTTTCTTTCTGCTCCTGAGTTTCTCCCTTTCTGATGGAATACAATGCACTATAGAAGGTCTGAAAGGCCTCTGCAATTTCAGAGGTCTTGTATTTTATCTGCCCTACTTAGATTTTTTATTTTTTCAATATAATTTATGTTTTTTTTTTCCTTAGATAATCTAGCAAGATATTTCGCCGGTTTATTCCCCCATTTGTATCTTTCTTTTGCTATGTTCTTATATATGTTTCCGGTTTCGAGTTCCATCAAGTCTCTCAGTTGGGCCATTTTTATGACTATTTTCTGATATGTTTCGCTTTCTCCTTGATTTTTATGTTTTTGTTCAAGGTCTTGTAACTCCCTTATTATATTTTTTCTGCTTGCTTCTCTTGCCTTTTTTCCCCTGCCCCTATAGAGATTAACTTACCCCTAATGCATGCCTTACGGGCTTCCCATATTGTCGCAGAACTAACGTCCGGTGTATTACTTGTCAATAAATATTGCTCAATCTCTTTTTTTACTGTCACTTACTTCGATATCGTCTATCAGATCTTCATTTAAATTCCACATCCCTTTTCTTTGTTCTATATCATTGAAACATATTCTAACTATTACCGGGGCGTGGTCAGAGATTGAGATAATACCTATTGAGGTTTTATTTACATATTCCAATACGCCGTGATCCACCATTAGATAATCTAATCTTGAGTACGTGTCGTGCACAGATGAATGATATGTATAGTCCCTTTTATAGGGATATGCAATTCTCCACGGGTCTATTAATTGATGGTTGACATTTTTTTTTTTCAATAATCGCAGTTGCTTAGAACCTCGCTTCTGTGCGCCAGACGCACTATCAAGATGTTGTTCCAATGTAAAATTAAAGTCACCTGCTAAAATTACATAACCTTGTTTAAAATCCATTAATGCATTTAGAATCCCCCTAAGATATTTTTGGGGGTGTTTATTGGGGCAGTATATGTTTGCTAATGTGTATTTTTTCCCTTATAGGATCCCTCTTAAAAACAGATACCAACCCTCTGGGTCAACTCTTCTTTCTTCCACCTTAAAGCTAATATTTTTCCCTATCCCTATGGCAAACCCCTTAGATCGTTTCTGTGGGGAGTCTCCATAGTACCATGTTGGGACTGCCAGAGAATAGAGTCTGACACTGGAATCTACCGTTATATGTGTTTCTTGTAAGAAGACTATTTCTGCAGAATATCTTTCAATTTCTTTTAGGACCATGTGTCTTTTTTCTGGGGAACAGAGGCCTCTTACATTGTATGTAATAAAATTTACATTAGACATGTGTTTTTTTTTTCTCCCTCCTCCCTCATTCAGACAGATAACCGAACCTAAACTACTACCCACTCCCCCACCCTTCCGTCTCCCACCCACCCTTCCATCCCCCCCAATCCCTCCCTCCCCCTCTCCCCTTGATGTAACCTTGACCCTATGGTCTTGCTATGGAGCATCTCCTCTTGCACCCCCTTTTTCGCTCTTATGCTCCTATTAATGAGGTGGAAAACTATTCGCCATGGTCCCGTATCCCCTATTCCTAGTGGATTCTCACCGGGATATTTACGGGGCTTCCGGTCCCCAGATCTTTCTTTCTATAGTTTACTAATCCCCGTTGTACTCCCTCCCCTTTCCTTCCCCCTCTCCCGCCCCCCTCTTCCCCTGATTTATTATATATATTTTTTTAATCCCTTTTCTTCCCCTCTTTTTTCCCCCTTTATTTAGTTAACTGGTGGGTAATGTAATGTCAAATTTTTGACAGAATTCCCGTATTTCTTCAATAAATCTTAGTCTTGCAGTGACCCCGTTTTTTTCTGCCAATCAGGCATGCAGGAAAACCCCAGTTGTACTGTATTCCTTGCTCTTGCAGCGCCCTTAGTAATGGTCTTGGTTTTCTTCTTCTTCTGAGTGTCTCTTGAGATCGATCCTGATATATTTGGATATTATGTTCTTCAAATTTTATTGGAGACTTTCCTCTTAGATTTTTCCATAGTTGATTTTTCTCCTCCCAACTTTCGAATCTTATGATGATGTCTCTAGGGCTTTCCTGTGATATTTCTCTTGGCTTTCTTATCCTATGCGCCCGTTCAATTCTTAATGGGGAAGATATTTCTCTTTCCAATAGTGGATTACAAATTTTCCTTATTATTTCTGGAAGATTTTCTGACTGAGAAGAATCTGGGACTCCGCGTATCCTGATATTTTTCCTTCTATCTCTATTCTCTTGGTCTTCGAGTTTATACGCTTGTTCCTGTTGTTCTTTTTTTATATCTTGAATTTCTCCCTCCAGTTTTCTAATGGTGCTTTTATTGAAATCGGCTTTTTTTTCCGCTTCCTCCAATCTTTCCAACATATGCCCCATTCTCTCCATTTGTGATTTAAGTGATTTTTCTAACGCAGCAAACATACCTTGTATTTCAGTTTTTGTTGGTAATAATGATCTATCTTGTTGTTCATCAACCGTTCTTTGCTCAAACCCCGTTTCCATCTCGTAGTCAGTCCTAATCTCAGAAAATGTGTCCTGTTTTACTGTTTTTTTTGGAGCCATTTTTGTCTTGTCTTTTTTCTTCTCCTTCTCGGTCTGGGTGTTTCTCAACTGCTTGTTTATCTCCGTCAGTCCCATGAGTTACAAATTTATTCATCGGGCCCAGGCTTTGACTTAGTCGGGGGGCTGATGTGGCCCCCCCTCTTGTTCCTCTGGCCCTTGTACTCATTTTTGGCCCAAAAAACTTCCTCTATTTAACTCTGCCTTGGTGCTTAGTTTCTTAGCCTGTCCTCCTCTCAACTTTACTGTGGCCTCGGTTTATGCGACTGAAATACTCACTTGTCACAAGAATGAGGGAGGTCAGAGAGGGAGAAGAAAGGAGGGGGCAGAAAGCTACCCAAGGCTCCTTGGTGGGAAAATCACCCAAGCCGGTAGGGGCGAATAATGACCAATGATTTTTTTTTTTTTGTATCTATCCAATACCAAATATCGTCATTTGCCCCCCTATTCCTCTCTTCTGCTCTAGAGTCTGACCTATTAAATCATTCTTTAGTGTTGATATTTACGCTTTTTGAATTCCCAGTAGTTTGGCGTGTTCGGAATTCTTGATTAGTTTACAGCTCACAATTCCCACTCATCACATTTACATTTCAGTAAGTATATATGAGGGGATAAAAAAAAACAAGGAAAAAGGCCTGAATGCTATACAAACCAGGAGAGGTAACCGCTTTCTGCCTAAATTCAATTAAAGTTTTGCTTGCAGGCTCCAGTAAAAAACGGTAAGAGAGAGAGAGTAAACCTGAGGAGTAAAGAACCATCTGAGCTAATGTAGTGATACTTCCACCTTTCTATATTCTGTCCAAGCAAATAACATTGTCCAGATCTCCCCTTTTTTCCAGAATATAACAGTATGGCATGTAGCAGTGCAGTACTCACATTTTGTTGCCTCTATGGTTCTCTATAGTTCATGGACATTGCTTGTAGAAAAAAAAAAGGTTTTTACTTACATTGCTTGCCTGTGACCTTAAGAATATAATGCAGAGCAGGGGGGGGGGGGGGGCGGCGGTTACCAGTCAGATACCGCTCTTCACTTGAATCCCTTAATGGTTTAATGCTGCGTGCTTCACCTTCACCCCCTCAATACGGACAGGGCTGTCCGCTCTCCCTCTGGCATGTTCACCGGCGCTCCTCATCTCCCGCTACAGCCGGCTCCAGCGCATTCCACGTTGGGGCGGTCTCTTCACCCGCAGCGCTGCTAGAGATCCCCGGTAAGTTTACTTGACCCGGCGATCACGAAATCGTGGGGTCACAGCACCTCGGTCCGGCAGGACTGGGTGGGCAGGAGATGGTGAGCCCAGCGGAGCGGGGTAGCGGGATCGCAGCATCTCAATCCGGCGGTGTCTGCGGGGTCAGGAACTGGACGGGCGGGTAGCCGTGAGCCTCACAACGGAGGGGGGTCAGCGGCAGTGTGGGGAGGGAGCCTCATCTCGCTGGGGACCTGCAGACCGGAGCTCCCGTCTAGCTACCACGGCGCGTGGACCTTGCCATTCCTAGACTCCTCCCTCCGTCCGTCTCTTTTTTTTGTACATTTAGTTCTTCTAATCTTTCCTCATAGCTGAGCTCCTCCATGCCTCTTATCAGTTTGGTTGCCCTTCTCTGCACTTTCTCCAGTTCCCCGATATCCTTTTTGAGAACTGGTGCCCAAAATTGGACTGCATATTCCAGATAAGGTCTTACTATTTGATTTGTACAGGGGCAAAATTTATATCTCTCTCTGGAGTCCATACCTCTCTTAATACAAGAAAGGACTTTGCTCGCTTTGGAAAACCGCAGCTTGGCATGCATGCATTATTGAGCTTATGATCAACTAAAACTCCCAGATCCTTCTCCACTATGGATCCCCCCCAGTTGTACTCCCCCCTAGTATGTATGATGCATGCATATTCTTAGCCCCAAGTGCATAACTTTACATTTATCAACATTAAACCTCATCTGCCACTTAGTCGCCCAATTAGACAGAGCATTGAGGTCAGCTTGTAAATTGGCGACATCCTGTAAAGACGTTATTCCACTGCATAGCTTGGTGTCATCTGCAAACCTAGTTAAGATGGCCGCTTGGGGCGTGGGACAAGCCGCGTCCCTGAGGCTGCTGCTGGCTGTCAGATCGAAAATGCGGAAATGACACAAGACCACACCATCAAAGATGGCTGCCAAACTGGAAACCGGAACGCAGGAGAGATCAGCAAACAGCTTGCATGTATGTACCAACAAATGCCACCAGGAAGTGCACAACAAAGCACTCCCCCCACCTCCACGCTTGGCAGACCTACCAGCCAAACACCACAAACACAACATACGCCAAGTCACAATCCACTGTCACCAAGAGGAAAGACCTAGTAAGGGCTTGTTTTCACAACCAGCAATAGTCAATAGAGATGTTGCCAAAGTAAAGATAAGGGACATATAGAAAAAAAGAGGGGGCAACCAAAAGGGGAAGGAAAAAGGCAAAGGTAACTAGACTGTATCTCTCTTTGATTATAGGTCCATAGGACCTATAATCTTGACTTGTTTTTCCATTTTTTTGCTCTTTTCCCTCTGGCCAGACTGAAGGAGCATAGGGGGGTAATTTGGACAGCAGCATTGTCAGTCTGGTGGAAAGGATAGTATTAGATGTTCTAGCAGATTTAAATACACAAACAAATTGAAGCGAAACTCCAGCTAACACTTTATAAGCAGTTACAGCAACAGTTCCTTTCACCTTTTGAGATATAGGTTTTGCATAAATAAAAATTGCACTCCTGTCATTGGTAAAAGGTTTGTCTCCCTGTAACTGATACATCTGGTAGAGAGATTATGCTTTTGAATAACAGACTTACGGACTAGATCACCAGGTAAAAATAGCAGTAAGAAAGCCTAAACAAGAAATCTAATGCAGTCATTACATCTAAGAATTGATAAGCTGCAATATAATAAGGGTTGGTGTTTAAGTGTAATACTGCTTTAAAGGGGTTGTAAAGGTAAAAAAATAATTCCCTAAATAGCTTTATTTACCTTAGTGCAGTCCTCCTTCACTTACCTCATCCTTCGAATTTTGCTTTTAAATGTCCTTATTTCTTCTGAGAAATCCTCAATTCCTGTTCTTCTGTCTGTAACTACACACAGTAATGCAAGGCTTTCTCCCTGGTGTGGAGAAAGCCTCTGGAGGGGGGGGAGGGGGCAAGCAGGAGTGTCAGCACACTCTTTACTTTGCAGATAGAGACAGGAGCTGTGTGTTAGTGGGCGTCCTGACACTCCTGCTTGCCCCCTCCCCCCTCAACACTCAGCTCCTTTCTCTATCTGCAAAGTAGAGAGTGTCCACACCAGGGAGAAAGCCTTGCATTACCGTGTGTAGTTACAGACAGAAGAACAGGAAGTGAGGATTTCTCAGAAGAAATAAGGACATTTAAAAGCAAAATCAAAGGATGGGGTAAGTGAAGGAGGACTACACTAAGGTAAAGGAAGCTATTTACCTTAAAACCCCTTTAAGGTCAAAATAAATAGAAGAGGATCCCAAAAACAATCTTAACTAAAAATAATTGAATATCCAATGAGCATCTATATTACCTTTATAATTGTATTACCAATGAAGAATCACATAGTTTCCCACAGCCATATACTCAATCTGAATTAATGGGCTAATTTTTGAAGAACCAACTGTGACAAGGTTGTATGTGTTTTGAAGAAACAAGAATCGTTTTTCTCTAAGGTGTGTGATGCACCATTTATTCATTAATCCAAGCTCCTGCAGTATATTGCCGAACAGAGAAAGGCAGCAAAAGAATGCACCCCAGAAGGAGAATATATATCCGCTTCAGACATTGTAACATTGTTTGAATTGTTAAAATAAGAAACTAATTTTGCTGTTGTCATGAATCTGCAGTAATGTTTTATGCCCTGTCTGTCTACTTACCTCTCTGGTCTGTGTATCGTCTTAGGGACCACGCTCTCACACCTGCGTGTTAAGTAATCTTTTCTCAGCATGGCTCCATCCGAGCCTCTAACAAAAAATTCCTTTTTTTAACCAACCGTTGCATTATACAATGGAAGGTAAGGTATGGTTAAGGCTAGAAACAATGACATACATATGCTAAAAACATACAATCAAAATCCACATTTGATTCAAAGACAACTCAACAGATCAAAGCATACACAATATGGCAATTAAGTTACTGTACAAGGCATGCTAAATATTCTTAACTGGGGGGGCGTAATAGTAATTATCCCCAATTTCCCAAGTCTGTATAAAAAGCCCTAACGTAATAATGCAACCCAGTGGAATAAAAAATGAGAGGTGCCGGGGTCAAAAGGAATCCCCTGGCGGGCAATATAACTTGAATGATGAGACAGATTTTATCATATATAATCAAATACATATGAACAGCAAGGAAACTACAAGGGAGGGGCTTCTGAGCTGACTGTGTACACACAGAAGGGGAGAGAGCAGCGGGAAGGGTAAAGGGATGGAACAAAGAGATAGAAAAAAAGACAAGAAAACGCATACAAAGAGAAAAGACATGGCCACTTGGAGAGCCGAGATACAGAGAGATGGATTCTCTCCCCCAGAGCCTAGCAACAGTCCTAGAGAAATCAGCCATGTAACAAGACCACCTGCAGGTAGGCCTCAGTGAAAACAAAGTGTTGCCACAGTCTCCATTTATCACGGAAGGACTACTCCCGATTGTGGAAGGTAGGCGTAAGGTCCTCCATGTCCTTGAGTTCATTGATATTAGAGAACCAAAGAGAACTCGTGGGTGGGTGCACAGACCTCCAGCACAAGGGATGCACATCTTGGCCACATTTAAGAGCTGGATGGTAAGAGAGGCCTTGTATTTTTTGATGGGCCGCTGCGTGAGGTGCAGCAGGCATGCCACAGGATTGTCCGCTAGATCAACATTAGTCAAATGCTTTAATAGTGTTAGCCACCTCTTGCAAAAATTAAATAATTTTTGCAAGTCCCAGAAAAGGTGCAACATGGTACCTTGCACAATGTTGCAGCGCCAACATGTATCGGGCACTTGCGGAAAATACGGTGTAATGTCTGTATCACCTTGTCAGAATCCTATAGCTAGTTTATTGTACCTTTGTAGCTATGGAGGACTTTTTTTTTTTGTAAGTCGGTAAATTGCATAGAAAGGTCGGATTCCCACCGTAAGAGGAAGGTAGGAGAACAGTCAGGTGCCGGTCCTAGTCAAGACAGCATAGATGGAGAGGCTGTGATGAATTGGTTTCCCTCTTGTGGCACATACATATCAGCTCAGTGAGCTGACGAGAGATACCAGGGATACAAGAGCATTGATTGAGAAAATGCCGAAGTTGGAAACCATTCCAGAAATCTAAGGGAGGATCTGCAGTGGAGGCGAGGGCAGCGGAGGAAAGTTTACCCTCCGACCCCAAGAAATCCCAGAGATGAGTACGCCCGTCAGCCATCAACCAAAGAAACTGGGGGTTCTGAAGGCCAGGCTCAAATTCCGGATTGCCTAAAAAAGGGATCATAGGGGGAAATCAAAGTGCCACGGAACACAACCCTAGATACTTGTAGAGCTTCCCAAAGTGGGATGAGCACTGAAAGTCCTTCGGCAGCGGCGAGGTAATCCAGGGTCAGCTTTTTGTCGTATCGCCTGAATCCTCCAACTCCATGGCCACCCAGTTCTTAGCCTCAGCATGACAATACCAGTCTACTAGCCTTGTGAGATGAGTCGTCCTATAATAGGCCCGAACATCAGGTAATCCCATTCCACCCCGCCTTTTAGAGAGATAAGGAATCTGGAACTGAATGCGCAGTTTCTGGTGAAACCATACAAACTCTCGAAAAAGGGCAGTTATGCGTGTGAAAAAAAGTGGGAGGCAGATGAATAGGGAGCGCCTGCATCAAATACAGGATCCTAGGTAGTAAAGTCATCTTAAGGGCACTACAGCGACCGAACCAGGTCAAGGTAAGCATGTGCCAGTGTAGTTAATCAGCCCTCACTCTAAGAAGCAGTGGATCAAAATTTGCTGCAAATAAGACTGCAGGGCCACCATGTGAACCCCAGAAGTCTTCGGGTAGCCCATAATTCCAGGGTCTGTTTGGACAGTACACAAAAAGGCTTCCAAAGAGGATAAAGATTAAAGGCTATAGGGGGCAGCCCTGTCGCATCCCATTCTTAATCGTGAATAAATGTGAATGGGTTTTATTGACCTTGACAGCAGCTGAGGGCGTGAATAGAGAGAGAAATCCAGCTCTCATGAAGACCCCAGCCCAATATGTTCCAATGTGGCATGCATGAACTGCCCAGCTCACCCAATCAAAGGCCTTCTCCGCATCCGTAGACAGCAGATGAAGGGGGTAATGGGCAGTTCTGGCAGGATTAATCAGCTTTACAACCCTGATGGTGTTATTTTGGGGCTTTGTAGGGGTAAAAATCCCACCTGATCTCTGTGAATTTAGCGAGGGATGTGGAGAAGCAGCCCGTTTGCCAAGTTTTTTGCAAATAGTTTAAGGTCTGTATTTAAGAGGGCTATGGGATGATGGCTTCCACACTGAGAGGTCCTTCTCCCTGGCGATCAAACAGAGTTAGGCTCGTAAAGTATCTATAGGCATGGATTGTCCATCCGTGAGAGAATTGAGCACATACACCAAGTGTGGAGACAGAACCTCATAAAGAGCCGTATAATAAGTAGGAGTGAGCCCCTCAGGACTGGGAGCTTTCTTCGGTTTAGAATTAGCCAAGGCCAACCCCCAGTTCCTCCACTGTAAAAGGTTCCTCCAACTCCTCCCTCATCTCAGAAGGAATAGATGGCATACCCGAGGAGTAAGAATGAATTGTCGATAATGCAGTCATGGGGGGATCTGCCACGGAAGAGTGGCTGAGATTGTAAAGTCCCTGAAAAAATATATAAAAAATTCTGCCCTGTAGAGGCCGTAATTGAAGGAATAAAAGTTCTAGTTTGGGGTCCACGTAGAGCCCAGGCCAGTAATGTGCCTTTTTTTTTTTTAATGTTCATACATAGTGCGACAAGCTCATGCCAGTTTCTGCTTTGTTTTATGAAAAATAAGAGACCGGAGCTCCTTTTGAACCCTAAGGAGGTCCTAATAGGTAAAATATGCAAGGCTCACTTTGTAAGAGCATCCCAGACTGCGCAGCTTGGAAGGAAGCTAGGAATCACTATTTAACTCTGTGCACTGCAAGCCAGCTTTGTCCGAGAAACAGTTGCGTTTAGGCTTCTGATGTGGCAACTGGCTGTATGTTATCTCTGACTTCTGTGTACTGACCTTGGCATGTCCCTCTGACCATTTCTGTCTGGTAGTAGGGATGAACTCGATGTTTGAGTCTAACGTAAATTCGACTCGAACATCAGGTGTTCGCAGAATAGCGAACAATTTGCAGTGTTCATGGAACACCAATTAAAAGTCTATGGAAGATTAACATGAAAAATCAAAAGTTCAGTAAACTATTAGTGAAGTATGGTAATCCTCAGTTCCTGCCTTCACACCCCTTATGCCACTGCCTGCTCTGTAACTGACCCTGGCTTGTTATTTGATCACGTTCTGTCTGCCGATTCAGTACATACTTGAACTGAGCCTGGACTGTTATTCGACCATGCTTCTGCCTAACGATTCTGTACATACCTCTGCCTGATCTGGAACTGACCTTGGACTTTTTGACCTTGTTTTTTGCCTGCCTCATGGACTGATCTAATACCCTGCTACTGGACTAGTGGGATTCAACACAGGGGTCTCACATATGTGAGGGGCTCCAGAATTGTTTTTCTGGATAAATAAAACAATTTTGTTTTGTTTTCTCATTCCTAGATTAGGGTCTGGATACTCGGAAGCTTTAACCACTTGCTTACTGGGCACATATCCCCCCTCCTGACCAGGAGAAATTTCAGCTTCCGGCACTGCGTCGCTTTAACTGACAATTGCGCGGTCGTGCGACGTGGCTCCCAAACAAAATTGACGTCTTTTTCTTTCCCCCCACAAATAGAGCTTTCTTTTGGTGGTATTTGATCACCTCTGCGGTTTTTATTTTTTGCGCTATAAACAAAAATAGTGATAATTTTGAAAAAAAAACAATATTTTTTACTTTTTGCTATAATAAATATCCCCCCCCAAAAAAATAAATAAATTATATATATATATATATATATATATATATATATATATATATATATATACTATATATATAATATATAATTTTTTTTTTTTTGGGGGGGGGGTATTTATTATAGCAAAAAGTAAAAAATATTGTATGTATATATAAAAAATCCTCAGTTTAGGCCGATATGTATTCTTCTACATATTTTTGGTAAAAAAAGTCGAAATAAGATTAGAAGAACTAAATTTATTCACTCTTGAGAAGAGGAGAATAAGGGGGGATATGATCAACATGTACAAATATATAAGAGGTCCATACAGTGAACTTGGTGTTGAGTTATTCACTTTACGGTCAACACTGAGGACAAGGGGGCACTCTTTACGTCTAGAGGAAAAGAGATTTCACCTCCAAATACGGAAAGATTTTTTCACAGTAAGAGCTGTGAAAATGTGGAACAGACTCCCTCCAGAGGTGGTTCTGGCCAGCTCAGTAGATTGCTTTAAGAAGGGCCTGGATTCTTTCCTAAATGTACAGAATATAACTGAGTACTAAGATTTGTAGGTAAAGTTGATCCAGGGTAAATCCGATTGCCTCTCGGGGGATCAGGAAGGAATTTTTTCCCCTGCTGTAGCAAATTGGATCATGCTCTGCTGGGGTTTTTTGCCTTCCTCTGGATCAACTGTGGGTATGGAGTTGGGTGTATAGGATTTTACTGTGTTTTTTATTTTGTTTTTTTATTTTTTGTGGTTGAACTGGATGGACTTGTGTCTTTTTTCAACCTGACTAACTATGTAACTAACTATGTAGCTATGTAAGCGACTGGTTTGCGCAAAAGTTATAGCGCCTACAAAATAGGGGACAGAATTATTATTATTTTTTTACTAGTAATGGCGGCGATCTGCGATTTTTATTGGGACTGTGACCTTATGGCGGACACATCGGACACTTTTGACACATTTTTGGGACCATTCACCATTGTTATAAATATGCACTAATTACTGTATAAATGTGACTGGCAGGGAAGGGGTTAACACTAGGGGGGTGAGGAAGGGGTTAAATGTGTACCGTGCATGGTGTTTCTAACTGTGGGGGGAGGTGACCGATCTGTGTCCCTATGTACAAGGAACACAGCATCAGTCTCCTCTCTTCCTGACAGGACGTGAATCTGTGTGTTTACACACACAGATCCATGTCCTTGTATGTTTAACCGCCGATCGCAGGTACCTGGCGGACATCGCGGCCACCAGCCATCGGCATCTCAGTGATGCGTTGGGCTTGCGCGCGCCGGCGGCGGAGCTTGCGCGCCCCCCAGTGGCCGGAGGAGCCGAGGACGTCTAAAGACGTCCTCCCGGCAATTGAGAGCCACCTTGTGGCCATCTTTATACAGTAGGCGGGATCTCAAGTGGTTAAAGAGATTTGGGTGGGAGAAGCCTCTACTCCTGTCCCCATTCCCTCCTGAACGAGGCCCTACTTCTGCCTGCTGCCTGTAGGACTTACTGCCATTATGTCTCTCTGACCACACCACATGTTCCTGCCTACTACCAGGATCAATATTTTTGGCACTGCTGACAATATCTCTGCCTGCACTGACCCTGGACTGTTTATGGACAGTTTTCCTGCCAGCTGCCTGGACAATTGTGTATGCCGTTGCTGAACAAGTCCCTACCTGCTGCCTGGACCAGTGCTATCCTCCTGTGTACAACTGCTACCTAAAACCACAGGTATGCAAATATGTTTCAGAAAAAGGGGGGTTGGAACAGGGTGGGACTTTAATTGTGCCTCTGAGGAGTGTAGAAAAGAGAGTACAGATACATTAATTTATAGAAAAACTTTCTTTTTCTGCCACAGGGCTGTACATTCTATAAATAAAAATCAAGCAAAAGTAATTTACAGTCTTGAAGTTTGAATTCGGGGGTGTGCAGGTCCCATACAATAAAAGTAGTATGGCCTACGTGTTTCGCTGACAATTCCGCTTTGTCGGGGCCTTGAGAGTTGCACAGTAGAATGTCAAATTCTGTGGATACAATATTAATAAACAAAGCATTAATTACATGATGTACTTGGACAAAGGTACAGATACATGAAAAATACGTAGATTAATACATTTGTTTAGTAGAAAATTTTAATACATCTCCTATAATATTATACAAAGATTATTACAGACTGGATGTTATAATCTAAAACGTCTGGAGCTAGAAACAGTTACACTGATATGCTTAATGATGTGCAGCGATATCTTGCATATAGAGAGGGTTCAGGTGAGAATACTTAATTAGATGTTCGCAATCATTTACACATTGAAATCAAATTCCTTATCGATATGAAGGGTTAATTTATATTTACATATATGCAAACTCACCCGGACACTGTAATTGAAGGACGCCGGCCCGGTGGAACAGTATGGCCCTAGAGTCCGTGAGAAACGCTTCTCCTGCCTCCTCAATGGAGAGAAATTAAAAGGCCCCTACATACAGATATGGATGTCTGGTAAACAATGTGGACAGTGTGGAACGAAAGGGGGGGAGTCTGAGTGAAGAAAAGGAACTGCCTGGGGAGCACAGGGATAGGCTGGAAAGGGAGGGGACGGTGGGGGAGGGGGAAAAAAGTGGAGAACGGGGGCCATAATGGGGGGGGGGGGGGGTTGGGGATGGGAAAAGGGAAGGGGGTGGATGGATGAAATGGGAAAGATTGGGGGGGAAGCTGGGGAGTGAATGGATAGGAAGTCTTGTGGCAATTGATAAGGGATGTTAAAGTTGTGGAAAAGTGGGCAATTAGTGGTCGATTATACAAATACGGCACCTCATCCCTTATATTGAATAAAAAAGGGGATGAGGGGTATGGGATTATTGCGGTGCCTGAATAGAGACCAAACAAAGGCCGATATACAAAAATAGAAAAGTTTTATTGGTTACATTAAAATAAGAGAGTTTGGTTAAAACATAGGAGCAGTATACAGATATTGTGGGAGCAGTACAATGAGGTACAAGTTGGTGAAATCTTCCCTACTAGTTTCGCCAATCCTTTGGCTTCATCAGGGGATTTAGGATGTGACCATCACACTGAAATGCTCTATAAAGACAAAAATCATTTATCAGTACATAGTCCACAATTATTCACATTTCTTGGTATACTTATAGTTTGGCTGGAAAAAGTGGTGGAAAAAGGGTTAGAGCCCAGGTGCCAAATATAGACCCCAAAGAATCCCAGAACCCCCCTGAAGCCCCACATAGTGCAAAAATGCACCATAAACCCTGGAGGGTATCAATATAGTAAACCTACCCACAACTGCCCAAAGGAACCAAGCAGAGACCCAGAGTCGCCTGAAGGCAAATACAAGTCCAGAGGCCCTCTAGTGGTTGCTATCTAGTAATGAAAAGGATCAAAAATCAATTAAGAGGGAAACGAATATGAAAATATAATTTTTTATTTTTATTTTTTTATTTTTTTACTAAACAGTAAACATTTTGTATGAATATATACGAATATAATTATCCATAACATAAGATAGTTTTATTGAGGGCGTACCTGAAGGGACTTGCAGTTGATTTAAAAGAGACATTTTTTGGAAGGAATAGCAGGAACGCTGAAAACACTGCTAGTACTGGGGTATCTGTTATGAGGATTAGATCAGACAGATAAAAACTGAATCAATTCGAATAAGGATGATAAAATTTAAAGAAAAGAAAGGAGACCAAATAAATTATTGCAGGGGAATGAGAGCTGAATAGAACTTGCAGCATACACTCAGCCAAACCAAACAACTGGAGGGCACCAGAAACTTGAGCTTGAAGTTGGCAGTGGCCCAGCTCTGGGAAATAGAAAAAGGGGAATGGAAGGGCAAAAAAATGAGCCAACCTATAAGTATACCAAGAAATGTGAATAATTGTGGACTATGTACTGATAAATGATTTTTGTCTTTATAGAGCATTTCATTGTGATGGTCACATCCTAAAAACCCTGATGAAGCCAAAGAATTGGCGAAACTAGTAGGGAAGATTTGACCAACATGTACCTCATTGTACTGCTCCCACAATATCTGTATACTGCTCCTATGTTTTAACCAAACTCTCTTATTTTTATGTAACCAAATAAAACGTTTCTATTTTTGTATATCGGCCTTTGTTTGGTCTCTATTCAGGCACCGCAATAATCCCATACCCCTCCATCCCCTGGATGTTAAAGTTGTTTGCTTACTTACCAAGTGTATATACTGAAAGCTTGTGATTGATTTTATTCAAAATATGCAAAAGTGCACATTGGTGCTGATAGTTATATAAAGTGAGATTGGTATTCTCACTTATAGAGTATTAGAGGGTGTGTATGACACTTGTGGAGAAATATCCAGAGGGGAGCCCCTTTCAGCTGAAGCAGCAATAAGGTCCACAACTAGTGACAATCTGGTCAGAAAGATGGAGACCAAGTTTGAGGGAAGTGTGAAGAGGCATTTAGATTGCCAAGAAAAGGAGTCTGGATTTAACATACCTGTAAAGCTTCAAGTGGTGTCTTTCCTCAGCGTCCCTCACGTGTAAAGAGGTGAGCCGCTGGGGAAAGACTGAAAAAGACGTACCTTTAATAGGTAGGAGGGGGCCGCCATTAATCGTCCCATGAAGGTGCGTGCAGGAGGAGGATCCTTGGGGTTGCTCCAGTCACCCGGATCAAGTCAAATCAGCGGGATGGATCCGGAGGGATGGGATGCATGCGCAAAAATTGCATGCAAGAACCCCGTGGTCCATGTCCAACTGCTAACAGATCCCTCTAGGTGAATAGACAGGGAGGGGGCCCTCCGCGTTGCCAGGAAACCAATGTTTATGCAGGCTCTAAGCACAGACCAGAGTTTTTTGCCTCTCCTAAATACTTGTCATTCTTCAAATGGTAAAAACTTTAAATCATACAGCGAAGAGCTTTATATTGTGAGAATCACAAGATCCAGTCCTACATTTTGATGTATAGTATGTCTCTGAAATATTGAAAAATTGAAGGCACAGTCGCAGTTTAGATATTGCCCTTCAAATTTTAGGTGTCTAGAGTGTAATTTCAATGGATGTCAATGGATGGCGTGAGTTGCAAACAAATGGTCATATTGTGAAAACTATCAGGACTTTGGACATGTGTAGTGGCAGCAGGGATAGCTGAACGTTTTGATATACAATTTGTGTAGGTGGGCTTGAAAATGAGGGAGTAGTGGCAGTTTAGAAATCATGTCCTGATTATTCAGTTTTTGTCATCTCACACTCTAGTTTCACCATTCATTCCTATGGGACAAATTCTGCTACAAAAACAACGATATTTCTTGAACGATTACGCGAAACGTTCCACAAAGTAATGGCACACTGTAACGAGACCCTTGCTCGCTTGCTTCCGCTCTCCCGACACTCCTCTGCTACTATTGAGTCAGCTTGCAGATCGCAACGTCTGATGGTTCGGTCATCCAAGGCTCCGGGATCCGAACTAAAGCTATGTGCCGTTCGGAATCCATTAGAACAAACACCAGGCAGGCTGTATGTAAGTTCAAACAGGAAGACCTTTATTGGAAGCACACAACACACTTTTATACAGAATTTGGAACATCCCGCCCCCAACAACCGCTTTCCTATTGGTCAATTGTAAAGTACATGTAGTTTTCCTTCAGGTCCTCTTAGCCATGCAAATGAGGACTTGAAAATGAGTCAGCAGGGATTGGTCCGATAGCTTGAAGGACTGCTATGTGTAATGAGACAGAAGCCCCAGGGGGCAATCAATGTACACAATAGCCAGACACAGAACAATGGAGCCGTCTGGAGCCTTAAGACAGAGCAGAAGACCCCCCACTGTGTAACAGATTTCAAGGAGGAACACTTCCGCATTCCAAGGTCCATGACAATACTTCCCCTGGGAAACAGTCCAACAGCCACAGTGGGACCCGGAACGGGTCAACTCGAGGATGTTGGAAAAGTAGTCTTAAGGTTCCAGGTCTGTCTGCCGGGGTAACCCCTCCCGTCTCGGTGCCAGCATGTCCTGGGTCCCAGTATCTTTTCTGGCCCATAGTCTGTCGGTAGGAGGCCCGCCCCCAGTCCCTTCCAAAACCCACAGTGACAGTGGGTTCTGTCACATTTCTCCCCTTTTAAAAACAGACTAACCAGGTTCCTGACCCTCAACTGGTCTGGACCTGTGTTGGTCACAAACTTCCACCCCAGGCAAACAGGAAAAGTAAAAGTACGACTCTGGCACTGGGGAACAAAACCGCACATACGGTCTCCCGGGAATAAAAACAGCCGCTGCAGAGTGGGAACAGCTGTCTGCACTCCTCTAATCCGGGGCTGGGTTACAGATATTGGGGGAGCTGAATAATCCTCTGCCCTGATGCCAGCGCTTCAGCTGGTAGGGAACATAGGCTGGTAGGGCTATGCATTTGGAGAGGAAAAGGTACTTGCTTTTCTCCTGGTGTAGTTACCAGCCGCTGAGAAGTTATCTTGCAGGGACTATCTTCCGGATTCTTCATCTCTTGTTCTGATGCTGGGCAGAGACCATCAGCGCTCTGTCCTGTAGCCAGCGCTTCTGCCGGGGGGATAAACACTGGGGTAGTGTCCAAGTGCTGGGAGGGAGAATTGCTTCCTCTACTCCCGGTTGGGGATATCTGCGGTTGGAGAAACAGCTCACGCAGGTCATCTCTCAGACTCTCCGGATCCAACTCTTTTTCTGATGCGGGCAGATTACAGTGATACTCTGCCTTGTAGCCAGCGCTTCTGCTGGGGGGATGAACATTGGGGTAGTGTCCAATTGCTGGGAGGGAGAATTGCTTCCTCTACTCCCGGTGGGGATATCTGCTTTTGGGGAAACAGCTCACGCAGATCACCTCTCGGACTCTCAGGAGCCAACTCTTTTTCTGATGCTGGGCAGATGCCAGGGGCACTCTGCCCTGTAGCCAGCGCTTCTGCTAGGGCACCAGATGAGATACTCTGGACTTGCTGCTGATCACCATTTTCCAGCCTTCCAGCGCCTGTCTCAACTCCCCTTTCTGAGACCTTCATGCTATTGGCTTGTCTCACTGCCTGGGGGACCTCTGGTGCGTTCTGGCATTCTAGCGCTCGCAGTGCCCTCTGTATCATCACCGCTTCTTCCATTGCGGTTAGGACGGGAAAATGTAGGGTCACCCCTGTCCCCATTTGCTCCTCATCTTTTTGACTGTCTGCTATTTCTCCCGGACAGTCCCAGGCAACCGGAGCCATGCCAGGCTGCTGATCACCGTCAAACAGCCGCTTGTAGGCAATCTCAAGCTCCCATTCCTGCTCAACCAGGAACTCCAATTCCTCCAGGTCACATGCTTCTTCGGGGAGGTCCAGCACCTCATCTCGGAAGTCCAGAATGTTTTTCAGCCACCACTCCGCATTGCTCCCAAAGTCTGGGTCTCCGTACATTTTTGATGGAGCAGCCCCACACCGCCGTAGCCAACGCCTTCTGTCGGGCTGCCATCTGCTGTACCTGGCCAAAGTTGAGCGGCAAATCACCGGAGGGCTCTGTAGCTGGCGTCCAGCTTCATCTCCTCCTGGACCAATCTTCCAAGCCCCGTCTTCCATTCATCTTGCGGTCGTTCCCTCAGGAACACCTCTCGCGCACAGTACTGCGTCCAGTACATCTGAGGAGGAGGGAAGGATCTTCCCCTGATGGTGCCGCTCATGGCTTAGCGCCTCATGCCAGAGTTGCCGGCGGATCACATCCTCCCAGCCGAGCATGGTGCGCTCCGTCGCTGGTCCCCGATGTTGTTTCCGCATGCCTTGCAGCCTCCTCCCGAACTCCGCTCTCATGCTGCTTAGCTGGTCATTCATTGTGGTGGTTTAGAGTGCCCCAGTAACTGGAGAGCAAATCCCACCACTGCCAACCAATGTAACAAGACCCTTGCTCGCTCGCTTCTGCTCTCCCAACACTCGTCTGCTACTATTGAGTCAGCTTGCAGATCGCAACGTCTGATGGTTCGGTCATCCAAGGCTCCGGGATCCGAACTACAGCTATGTGCCGTTCGGAATCCATTAGAACAAACACCAGGCAGGCTGTATGTAAGTTCAAACAGGAAGACCTTTATTGGAAGCACACAACACACTTTTGTACAGAATTTGGAACATCCCGCCCCCAACAACCGCTTTCCTATTGGTCAATTGTAAATTATATGTAGTTCTCCTTCAGGTCCTCTTAGCCATGCAAATGAGGACTTGAAAATTAGTCAGCAGGGATTGGTCCAATAGCTTGAATAGAAGGACTGCTCTGTGTAATGAAACAGAAGCCCCAGGGGGCAATCAATGTACACAATAGCCAGACACAGACCAATGGAGCCGTCTGGAGCCTTAAGACAGAGCAGATGACCCCCCACTGTGTAACAGATTTCAAGGAGGAACACTTCCCCATTCCAAGGTCCATGACAATACTTCCCCTAGGAAACAGTCCAACAGCCACAGTGGGACCCCGAACGGGTCAACTCGAGGATGTTGAAAAAGTAGTCTTAAAGCGGTAGTTCCCCCTCCAAAAAATTGTTACCCTTAGATTGATGCTCGTTGTGTCTAGGGGAATCGGCTAGTTGTTTTAAAATCGAAGCTGTACTTACCGTTGTAGAGAGCGATCTTCTCCGCCACTTCCGGGTATGGTCTTCGGGTCTGGGCGTTCCTTCTTGATTGACAGGCTTCCGACGGTCGCATCTATCGCACTTTGCTGCACTTTTACACAGTACATATATAAATTTGCATATTACGGCAAGAGAGTTAGCTTGTATTCAGAACTTTACAGGTTCCATAAAGATGTCATGGTGTAATAGTGCGTTTGCTTTCATGGGTGGGAACTAGTCGTACCAGCTAAAAGGGGAGAGCAAAATTATTAAATGCAACAGTAGACATGGGAATAAAAATAAATAAAAAAAGGCCATCAGATCAAGTAATGAAAACCTTTTTTCCTTTACAGAAAAGGGGCATAGCTAATGGCCTCGTTGAGACCTGGGAATTGGGTAGCTCTTAACTTGAAGATCCATCTAGCCTCTACCTGGAGGATTTTCTGATCAAAATGACCCCCCCCCCCCCGGGTTTGAGGGTGTATCCGAGCCAATTCCTGGGATTTTAGGGAATTTGTGCTATAGTCGTGGGAATCTGCAAAGTGTCTGGGTATGAGTTTCTCAGTAATACCTATTTTTATATCTTTAACATGTTCTTTGATTTGCTTCCAGAAGTTCCTCTTGGTTTTACCCACATATAGGTAGATTCAGGTACGGGCGCGCAATTTTAAGACGGCGTAGCCTAGCGTGTTTACGCTACGCCGCCTTAAGTAAGAGAGGCAAGTACTGTATTCTCAAAGTACTTGCCTTCTTACTTAGGGCGGCGTAGTCTTAATGCGGCGGGCGTAAGGGCGCCTAATTCAAATGGGTTGGGGGGGGCGTGTTTAATGGTAATGAGGCTTTACCTCACGTTTTTGACGTTTTTTAAACACTGCGCATGCGCCGGGCGACTACATTTCCCAGTGTGCATTGTGGTTACGTACGCCGCACGGGCCTATTGATTTCGACGTGTACGTAAACCACGTAAATCCCGATTCGCGGACGACTTACGCAAACGACGTTAAAAATTCGAACCTCGCGGCGGGAACGGCGGCCATACTTTAACATTGTTATTCCACCTAATAGGTGGAATAACTTTAGGCCTCTTAAGGCCTTACGGAAACAACGTAAATCGACTGCGGCAGCCGGGCGTACGTTCGTGAATCGGCGTACAAACTCATTTACATAATCTACGGCCTAACTCTTACTGAATCTAACTAATAGTATTTACCGCATCCACATGTGAGCAGGTATACAATGCCTATGGTGTCACAGTTTACAAAATGTTGCGTGATCAAATTCTCTCCTGTGGGTAAAACAACCTTTTTACCAGTTTTGGTGTATTTGCAAAAGTTGCAATTGCCACATTGAAAGGTACCCCGTGGTAATGTACCGCAGGGGTCCCTGAATTCCTGAGGCATAAAGTGACTAGAAACCAGAACATCCCTAAATGACTTTTTGCATTTATAGATCACATGCGGTTCAGGTTCTACAAAAAGTTTAAGGGTAGGGTCGTCACTTAAAAAGTGCCAATGGGTATTCAAGATTTTTTTTATGATTTGAGATTGGTTATTGAATTTAGTAATGGGACAGATACCCTGGGGTTGGGAGGGAATTATTTGTTCACTTTGAAACAATAAAAGATCTTGAGGACTGTCGCTTGCATTTTTGTACGCTTTAAGAGATCTCCTACTATATCCACAGTCAAAAAAAACGCTTTTAAAGGATTTTAAAGTCCTCCTCGTTGGTGCAATTGCGCTTGGCCCGTAGATATTGGCACTTGGGGATATAATTGATCAGATGGGGTGGGTGAGCAACCCCAAGGATCCTCCTCCTGCACGCACCTTCATGGATGATTAATGGCGGCCCCCTCCTACCTATACAAGGTATGTCTTTTTCAATCTTCCCCCAGCGGCTCACCTCTTTACACGTGAGGGACGCTAACTGTCTTTCTGACCAAATTGTCACTAGCTGTGGACCTTGTTCCTGCTTCAGCTGAAGGGGCTTCCCTCTGGATATTTCTCCACAAGTGTCATACACACCCTCTAATACTCTATATAAGTGAGACTACCAATCTCACTTTATATAACTATCGGCACCAATGTGCACTTTTGCATATTTTGAATAAAATCAATCACAAGCTTTCAGTATATTCACTAAGTAAGCAAACACATCTTTAACATCCCTTATCATTTGCCACAAGACTTCCTATCCATTCACTCCCCAACTTCCCCCCCATTCTTTCCCTGTTGATTTCATTGTGTAAATGATTGCGAACATCTAAGTATTCTCACCTGAACCCTCTCTATATGCAAGATATCGCTGCACATCATTAAGCATATCCGTGTAACTGTGTTTCTAGCTCCAGACGTTTTAGAATATAACATACAGTCTGTAATAACCTTTGTATAATATTATATGAGATGTATTTAAATGTATACTAAACAAATGTATTAATCTACATATTTTTCATGTATCTGTACCTGTGTCCAAGTAAATCATGTAATTTATGCTTTGTTTATTAATATTCTATCCATAGAATTTATTTGACATTCTACTCTGCAACTCTCAAGGCCCCGACGAAGCGGAATTGTCCACGAAATGCGTGGGCCGTACTGCTTTTGTTGTTTGGGACCTGCACACCCCGATTTTCAAACTTCAAGACTGTAAATTACTTTTACTTGATTTTTATTTATAGAATGTTCTGCCCTGTGGCAGAAAAATAAAGTTTTTCTATTTTTCTATAAATTAATGTATCTGTACTCTTTTCTACACTCCTCAGAGGCACAATTAAAGTCCCACCCTGTTCCTACCCCCCCTTTTTCTTAAACATATTTGCATATTCTCAAGGGATAGTGCCTTTAGGAGTTTATGTGACTCCATGTTCACCCCAACCCCTACACAAAAAAACACAGGTAATCTTTTGTTTTCACTTTGCTCAGCATAATGTATTTTGGGGTATGTGCATGCTATGTGTCCCTGGAACACCTGACGGTGTTCCTTGCATGTTGAATCTCTGTATGTGGCCAGGCTGTGTAGAAGTCTCACACATGTGGTATCGTCATACTCCGAAGGAGTGGCAGAATGTATTTTGGGGTGTCATTTTTTATATCTAAATGCTATGTGTTGGAAATATCTTATAAAATGCATTTTTATTTTTTCCACATTTTCCAAAAACTTCTGGAAAAAATGAACTGTTCCAGAGACTCATTATGCCTCAAAGATTATACGTTGGAGTGTTAGCTTTCCAAAATGGGGTCATTTTGTGGGTGTCTTCATTGTACTGGTGCTCCAGGGTTTTCAAAAGTTTAATAGGTGGTTGAGAAATGAGATGTGTAATTTTATGCTCCTAGAATGCCTTAAGGTGCTACTTCAATGTTGGGCCTCTGTATGTGGCTAGGCTGTGTAAAAGTCTCACACATGTGGTATAATTATACTCAGGAGGAGTAGCAGAATGTATTTTGGGGTGTCATTTTTGCTATCTAAATGCCATGTGTTGGAAATATCTTAAAAACTGACAACTTTGTGTAAAAAAAATTAGTTTATTTTTTTCCACATTTTCCAAAAACTTCTGGAAAAAAATGAACCGTTCTTAAGACTCATTTTGCCTCATAGATTATACGTTGGGGTGTTAGCTTTCCAAAATTGGGTCATTTTGTGGGTGTTTCTATTGTCCTGGGGGTCCAGGGCCTTCAAAAGTGTAATAGGTAGTCAAAAAGTTAGATGTGTAATTTAATTTATGCTCCTAGAACACCTGATGGTGCTCCCTGTATGTTGGGCCTCTGTATGTTGCCAGGCAATATAAAAGCCCCACACGTGGTATCGTAATACTCAGGAGTAGCAGAATGTATTTTGGGGTGTGATTTGTGGTATGCACATGCCATATGAGAGAAATAAGCTATTACATTGACAATTTTGAGAAAAAAAAAATAATAAATAAAAATCTTAATTTTGCAAAGAATTGTGGGAAAAAAATTACAACTTAAAATAACTCATACCTCTTACTAAATACCTTTTGAATGTCTACTTTAAAAAAAATTGTTATTTGGGGGGCATTTGTACTTTCCTGGCTTGTTAGGATCTCAAGAAATGAGACCTCAGATGTGATACATTTTTTATGATTTGCACAATAGGTTGTAGACTCTGTAAAACTTTCACACAGACCAAATAATTTCCACAAATTTGGGGTTATTTTTACCAAAGATATGTAGCAGTATAAATCGTGGCCAAAATTTATGAAAAAAAAAATACTAATTTGCAAAATTTTATCACAGAAATTAAGAAAATGTGTTTTTGAAAAACGGACAAAAATTTTGAATTTATATAGCACAAAAAATTAAAAACCCAGAGGTGATCAAATACCACCAAAAGAAAGCTCTATTTGTATGAAAAAAAAGGACAAAAACATTATTTGGGTACAGTGTTGCATGACTGAGTAATTGTCATTCAAAGTGTGAGAGTGCTGAAAATTGGTCTGGGCAGGAGGGGGGTTTAAGTGCCCAGTAAGCAAGTGGTTAAAAGAATATTTCACTTTTATTGTTTCACTTTAAGCATTATTAAAATTACTGCTCCCGAAAAAACTGCCGTTTTTAAAACTTTTTGTTGCATTGATACATGTCCCCTAGGGCAGGAACCGGGTCCCCAAACACTTTTTATGACAATACCATGCATATATAAGCCTTTAAAAGGAGCACTTTTGATTTTTCATGTTTGTGTCCCATAGACTTTAACGGTGCTCGCATGTTCAAACAAATTGTTTGCCTGTTCGCAAGTTCTGGTGCGAACCGAACCAGGGTTTTTTTTTCGGCTCATCCTTATCTGCTAGTAACCCCGACCTTGGCGTGTCCCTCTGACCATTCCTGTCTGCTAGTAAACCTGACCTTGATGTGCCTTCCTGACTATCCCTGCCTGCTAGTTGCCCTGATCTTAGCTGGTTCTCCTGACTATCCTGTGTTTAACCCTGAACTGCTGCTTCTACTCTGTTCAGCAGAGCCTGGAGTCAGCTGCAGCCAAATCCATCCTCACCACAAGAGGCTCTGGTGAATACTTGCTGGCTCTTAGACTCTGTACTCTGGGGAATCTTGCACTCTAGCTCCCTGCTTGGTCCGTGTCAGTGTTCAGGTGGAGCTGCTTTCCTGAACCACCCAGAGCTCCAGCCACAGCAATCAGCCGTAGGGTCCACAACCTTAGCGGTGCACTCCTAACCTCAGCGGCGTGCGTTTGTCACCTTGGCTTGACAGCTGTCCTGAGATAAATGTTTGGAATTTTTTTTATCACTTCACTTGAATATGGTGGAGTAATATAAATATTCTACACTTGGTGCAATTTAGTGTGTGTATGTATATGTGTGTGTGTGTGTGTGTATGTGTATATATATATATATATATATATATATATATATATATATATATATATATATATATATATAATGTGTGTGTGTGTGTGTGTGTGTGTGTATATGTATATATATATATATATATATATATATATATACACGTTTGCATGTTAACACTATATGAATATGTAGATAACTAAAAATTATACCCAGAGTGTCTATAAATCTCTGTAGATGCTTCACTTCGTCTGGTGCACAAAAATGTAAATGTTTTTTTTTTATTGGGAGTTTAGGTGATAGACCAACACAAAGTGGCATATACCGTATTTATTGGCATACCACGCACTTTTTTCCTCTTAAAATCAGGGGAAAATCGTGGGTGCGCGATATACACGCGCTGTGTTTGAACCGGCCACCGACATATACCGAGCGCAGTACACTCGGACAGGCTCGGCTCCGCTCGCGGTCACGCCCTGTGCCGCCTCCTAGCCTTTATGCGATAGGAGCCAAGCATGGCCCGAGTGTACTGCGCTCAGTATATGTCGGCGGCGGCGTTCAAACACAGCCTGGGAAGCGGGGATCGGCTCAACAGCGTGGGAGAAGCGGGGAGGACACCACCAGGGCCGCAGACAGACGCCGGACCGGAGAAGGCCGCCGATGGACGCCGGACAAGACACCAAAACTGTAAGTAATTCAATTTTTTTTCCAGGAATTTCCCTTCTACATTAGGGGTGCGCGCTATACGCCGATGTGCGCTATAGGCAGATAAATACGGTAATTGTGGAAAAATTACTGCTTTTCATTTTTTTTTTTTTTTTACAAATATCTGATTTACATGATATAATATGCATTTGTATTCAGCCCCTTTACTCTGATACCCCTAACTAAAATCTAGTGGAACCAATTGCCTTCTCCTAGTCGCCTAATTAGTAAATAGAGTCCACCCGTGTGTAATTTAATCCCAGTATAAGTACAGCTGTTCTGTGAAGCCCCCAGAGCTCTGCTAGAGGACTGTAGTGAACAAACAGCATAATGAAGGCCAAGGAACACACCAGACAGGTGAGAGATAAAGTTATGGAGAAGTTTAAAGTAGGGTTGGGTTATAAAAAAATCCCAAGCTTTGAACGTCTCACAGAGCACTGTTCAATCCATCATCCAAAAATGGAAAGGGTATGGCACAACTGCAAACCTACCAAGACATGGCCATCCACCTAAACTGACAGGCCTGGCAAGGAGAGCATTAATTGGTAGCTGGTAGGGACATCCCTAAAAAGACTTGCAGCTGTAATTGCAGTGAAAGGTGGTTCTAGAAAGTATTGACTCAGGGGGGCTGAATACAAATGCATGCCACACTTTTCACATATTTATTTGTAAAAAGTTTTGAAAAACATTAATTTTCCTTTCATTTCACAATAATGCACCACTTTGTGTTGGTCTATCACATAAAATCCCAATAAAATACATTTAAAGCGGGGTTCCGGGCATAATTATTTTTTATTTTTCTTTGCAAGCTAAAATTAATCACATTAAATAGTCCCTAAAACATATTAATAGCTCCCTAATCGTTCCAGAAATCATTGCAAACACTTGCCTTATGTCCTCCAGCTCATGTTGTGGCCATATACATCATATGTGTGGGCATGTGAAGCTCAGTTCCTTTTTCTTCCTGGTTTTCAGGGAGAAGTGCATGCTGGGAGATTTTTAGCCACAGTAATGCCCAGAGACTCCTGGGAAATGAGTGTCATCATTTCCCAGGAGGCAGTGGGGTCTTAGGACAGGAAGTTGAACCACCTAGGACCAGGAACTAGGTAGATTATGAAATCTGCTTAGTAACAGCCAGATAGAAGTGAATACACATTTTTTTTACACATTAAAGGCAAGCTCTTAATAGAAAGTAAATTTTTAGGGTGGAACTCCGCTTTAAGTTTTTTTGTTTGTAACATGACAAAATGTGGAAAATTTGAAGGGGTATGAATACTTTTTCAAGGCACTGTATCGTGTCTTTAGCAAGTGTGCAGTATACACTGTCCCATAGACATGACTGACTGTGCGCTGCTGTATTCAGGTATACACTGGTGCTATCGTAAACACAAGTATAGCTTGGGCAGGAGTTGCCTGCTCGGCTAGGTGTGTCCATGGAAACTGTTCCACCTACGTCCCCAGTAGACATGCTGGAGCGATATGGGAACCATACAGATAGGGAAAGGTGCCGAGGGGCACACCAACCGCCCCCTGCATGTTGCATAGTAGGTGAGGTTGAAAAAAAGACACCTATGTGTATGTTTATATGTCAGTATTACCTTGTATATCCCTGTATGTTGTGGTCTCTCAGGTGCTTATCTAATAGTTTCTTGAAACAATCAATGCCCCCCGCTGAGACCACTGCCTGTGGAAGGGAATTCCACATCCTTGCCGCTCTTACAGTAAAGAACCCTCTACGTAGTTTAAGGTTAAACCTCTTTTCTTCTAATTTTAATGAGTGGCCACGTGTCTTGTTAAACTGCCTTCTACAAACATGTTCTATAGATATGCCGGCATACTAAATCACACTCTAAACTCAGGATATGACAACTAACGAAAATAATAATAATTATAATACACCAGTAATTAAAAATAAGAAATTAAAATCGAAAAATAAGGGTGCAAGATCACAATGTCTGTATTACCCCATACTGTAAATCTGGATAAAATGTAAGACTTACAAATCCTGTGCCTAAATAGATATTAAATGACACTATGTATATAATACAAAGGCTATAAATAAATTACAGCATAGACATTGTATAGAAATATGTAGAAATTTAAAATTTATATATATAATATTAATATAGAAAAATATATATTTATGGAAAACCCATCTAGATGGTGGGAAAATGACTAACATGGAGTAAAACATTCCAAAACCGAAAGATAATGCAATATTCAAACACCCTAGACCAGTGGTTCTCAACCTGGGGGTCGGGACCCCCTCGGGGGTCAAATGATGATTTGCCAGGGGTCACCAAATCCTGGGCTGTTCCTGAAGCCCGCACCCCTCTCCCAGCCTTTTTGCGGCTGCCCAGCTGGGCTGTTCCTGGAGCCCACTTAGCCTCTTTGCAGCCGCCCATTCAGTTCATGGCATAGCTGGGGGGCAGAGACTAGAGGTCCACTGACTGGTGAGGATTGTGAGGTGGGAGGGGCTGGAGGAGACCCCATCTTCTGATTTCTGCATAGGTGTCACTGCTACGAGAAACCACAAGGTCGGACACAGTGAGTAACACTACCTGCGATTCTAGTTGCCATTAAAAGGCCCCACTACAGTTCTCGGATCAGCAGATGACCATGATCGAAAGCACCTAAGAGTGATCAGAACAACCCCCAAGCATTGCCACTCATCCCATCCCCCCCCCCACCAAGGAGTAAAAAAAGGAATAAAAATAGAGAATACATGGAAGGGAGAGGAAAAAAGAAAAAGGGAGAGAAAGAATGAGAAAAAAAAAAGATGGCTAGAGAGAGATGGGGAAAGACAAGAAATTTGGATAGCGAGAGATAAAAGGGAAAGAAAGGAGAACAAAGAGACTGGTACATCCTAAAATGTACCATATGAAGTTTTAATATTGCACGAGTGGAGGGGCTCAGGACCGCTAAATTTCCGTGGGTAAGGGGCGCAAATTACTTGTCTTGCCTTGGGTGCTGACAACCCAGGCTACGAAAATATTTTTATTGTTGGGGGTCCCCACAACTTGGGAAATTTTTATCAAGGGGTCACGGAACTAAAAGGTTGAGAATCACTGCCCTAGAATGTCGCAAACCCGAAGCCATCGGATAAAATGTCCCAATATACATGCTCAAAATATGTTATAGGATGACAGACACTCAATATACATATAGTATAAACCTTCGAACAGAGCATGAAGGCCATACAACTAGGCATAAAAACAGTGGATGAAAATGTGATATCCACAGTAAACCTGTTTATAAATAAGGTAAAAGAATGATATAAAAAATTACTGAGAAAACAATTCAGGTCAAAATCAACATTCATTCCACCTGGAGTTAGTGTCCTAAGAGTGTGTATCCAACGTGATTCTTTCTGACTTATATCTCTAATTTTATGACTTCCCCTCCATGACCCCTTAAACTTCTCTATACCCCAGAATTGTAATTGTCTGGGGGTCTTGGTTGTGTACCTTTGCAAAGTGTCGCGATACACTATGTTTGGGAAAACCCTTTGCAATATTCCGTATATGTTCCTCTATTCTAACTTTAAGAGCCCTCTTAGTTCTGCCCACATACTGTAGTTTACAGTCACACTGGAGTACGTACACCACTCCTTCCGTGTGACATCCTATGAAATCTCTGATGGTATGCGTTTGTCCTGTACTGCTTCCAACAAACTCTTTTCTTTTACCTTGGAATAAATTAGCAGTTTCTACAGGGAAAGAAACCTTTTCCATTGAAGAATGAATAACTAGGTTTTGGGGGTGGGGCAATGACCAATTGTACCAACATATCCCTCAGGGTGGGTGCTCTTTTGTAAATGATTCTTGGTCTATCTGGGAGTACGCATTTCAGATCTTTATCATTTAATAAAATACGCCAGTGGCGTTGTACCAGTTTAGCTGCTTCTTTATGTTGGACATTGTAGTCCAATATAAGACAAGGTGCGTCTTCTTGCTGTTTTACTTTGATCTTGTTTTGTAGCATGTCATTTCTATCCATATCTTGTACATGCTTGATTTGTTCCTTTTTTTGGGGGCACCGCTCTCTCTTAAGGGTATTACCTAGCTGGCTGTGTTGGTTTTTCCCGAGCTTTGAGGTTGGAAACTTATCTTTCTTCCCCGGACTAGGAATGGAATCCCTATCAATAACATCAATTAATGCAAAGGGACTAAATATCCCAGAGAAAAGGAGGATACTGTTACAGGAGTTGAAGAGGATGGGGAGCGACATGGCATTTGTCCAGGAGACACATTTCAGAAAAGGGGGGTTCCCCTTTCTCAGAAATAGAGCATTTCCGACTGTATATCATGCTATGAATCTAGCAACAAAGAAGGGGGGGGTATCAATCTTAATCTCGAACAAGATCCCATGGTCATTTATAGGCTCGCTGATAGATACTGGGGGACAATACGTAATGTTGAAAGGTACGATTGAGGGAATAATGGTAACCTTGGACTCTTCCGGAGGGTCGGCCGTTTCGGCGAGTACCCGGAAACGGATACTGCAGCTGATACAGAAGGAGAGATTAATAGACATATGGCGACTGACACATCCAGGAGAGCGAGATTATACTTTTTATTCCACCCCCCATAAGATATACTCTCGCATAGATTATTACCTTATTCCACATAGTCAGCTCCATGCAGTTAAAGAAGTCGGAATAGGGAAAATCACATGGTCAGATCATGCACCCATTTTCCTGAAATATACATTGGGGGACTCTCGACCCCCGGGGACAGCGACTTGGAGGCTGAATGAAAGTCTCCTGCAGGACGCTGCTGTGTTGGAGGAGGTACAAAAAGCAGTAAGGTGGTATTTTCAGACTAATGATACGCCAGATTGTGATTTAGGAGTGATATGGGAGGCCCACAAGGCAGTGATAAGGGGTGTTCTGATGAAACATGGAGCAAGGATAAAGAGGGAAAGAGAAGCAAAGTTAACATCTCTTCTGACAGATATCTCACGCCTAGAACTCCTACATAAACAGAACCCGAATCCAGCGCTAGAAAGGGAGCTGTTGGCGATACGTAGACAAATTACAGAATTGCTTATGTATGAAGCAAAAAAGGGAATACAGACAGGTAGGAGACAGAACTACGAATTTGGCAATAAATGTGGCAAGCAGTTGGCCAAGTCGCTAAAGGAACAAGTTAAAACCTATATACCAGTGATTTCAGGGGAGGGAGGAGAAAAAATGAGTCTACCTAGAGAAATAGCACAGAGGTTCGGAAATGTTTATAGTACCCTGTATAATCTGCAAACAAGTTCTCACGATCAATGTGAAATGGAAAGGTATATAGTAACATCAGGTGTTAGGAGCTTGTCGCCAGAAGTAAGACAGGTTATGGAAAAACCAATTAATATAGAAGAGATCCAAGAGGCAGTGAAAAGGGGGAAGGGAGGCAAATCACCGGGTCCGGATGGGTTTACTATTCAGTATTATAGACTTCTGCTTCCGATTTTGGGGCCATTCATGGTCAAATTGTTCAATAACGTAGGAGACACAAGTTCTTTTCACACTGAATCCTTGAAGGCAGTGATTGCGGTTATACCTAAGGAAGGAAAAGACCCCTCTCAATGCGGGAGCTATAGACCGATATCCTTATTGAACACGGATTTGAAGCTTTTTTCTAAGATCTTGGCAATGCGCATACAACAGCACATACCCTGCCTGGTCCATAAAGACCAGGTAGGATTTGTGCAGATGCGTAAAGCCCGGGATAACACGATTAAGACTTTAAATTGAATCCACTTGGTGGGCTTATCCCGAACCCCATGTGTCTTCTTGGGGACAGATGCAGAAAAAGCCTTCGATCGTATAAATTGGCAATTTATGTTCCTGGTTCTTAGACACATGGGGTTCGGTAATAAGATGATACAATGGATCTTGAGTAACTACACTTATCCTACTGCCCAGGTTAGAGTGAATGGAGTATTATCTCCATCCTTTAAGTTATCAAACGGGACGAGACAGGGGTGTCCGCTATCCCCTCTTTTATTTGCCCTATCCGTGGAGCCTTTACTGAATAGGATTCGATTGAATCCAGATATTAAGGGGGTGTCTGTAGGAGGAGTAGAATACAAGATCTCAGCATATGCGGATGACATGATTAATAGTCTGACCAATCCGATGGTGTCCCTCCCCAATTTACTTCAGAAACTGGAGATCTATGAGAAATTAACACATTTTAAGATCAATTATGCCAAATCCGAGGCAATGAGAGTGGTTATTGCCGAGGGAGAATTGAAGACCTTGAAATCAAATTTTTAATTTAAATGGACAGATTCAGCCTTGACGCACTTGGGGACTTGCATACCGGCGGATCTAAAACAAGTATACAAGCTCAATTTCGTACCTTTGCTAGCTAGAGTTCGGATCCTCCTGGATGGTTGGCAAAAGGGACTTCATTCGTGGTTTGGGAGGTGTAACATTATTAAAATGAATATTTTACCGAAATTTCTATACCTGTTTCAGACTCCCTATCGCTATACCCAAACAGTATTTCAAACAGATTCAAGCCATGTTTAGTAGATTTATATGGGCAAATAAATGCCCAAGAGTTAAGGGATCTATACTGTCACTACAGTACATGTTGCCGAGAATGTGTTTCTAGCACGACAGCATCGCGCTGATTCTCGGCGACATGGTGCCGACATCTCGCACTCGCTGGAATAGACAAAGCACATCCCAGCGAGCGTGTCATAAAAGCGACGGGGATCCGACTTGTATTCCCGCCAATTCTAGGTGCGGCATTTTGTATGCATTCCTGAGAGGGAGAACTCCACGCCAATTTTTAAATAAGAAAACGACATGGGTTCCCCCCCCCCAGGAGCATACCAGGCCCCTTAGGTCTGGTATGGGTTGTAAGGAGACCCCCCCTACGCCGAAAAACCGACGTAGGGGGTCCCCCTACATTCCATACCAGACCCGTATCCAAAGCACGCTACCCAGCCGGCCAGGAAAGGAGTGGGACGAGCGAGCGCCCCCCCTCCTGAGCCGTACCAGGCCGCATGCCCTCAACATGGGGGGGTTGGGTGCTCTGGGGCAGGGGGCGCACTGCGGGGCCCCCCCACCACCCCCCCAGAGCACCCTGTCCCCATGTTGATAAGGACAGGGCCTCTTCCCGACAACCCTGGCCGTTGGTTGTCGGGGTCTGCGGGCGGGGGCTTATCGGAATCTGGGAGCCCCCTCAAAAAAGGGAGCCCCCAGATACCGGCCCCCCACCCTAAGTGAATGGATATGGGGTACATCGTACCCCTACCCATTCACCTGGAGGCAAAGTGTTAAGGTTAGTAAACACACGACACAGGGTTTTTAAAATAATTTATTAGTCTGCTTCGGGGGCCCCCCCTGTCTTCTTTAGCTCTTTTAGCAGGGGGGCTTCTTCCGCTCTCCGGGGGTCTCCTCCGCTCTCCGGGGGGTCTCCTCCGCTCTCCGGGGGTCTTCTCCGCTTTCCGGGGGTCTTGTTAATGGCATAGAATCACTTACATCCAGGATGGGACAGTACATTGATTACTTCATCCAACCAGCAGTGCAGAGTTCACAAGCGTAATATTTCTTCATGTTACGTTTCCTAATATATTTCCGGATCCCAATATAAGTATCAAACTTGTTGAGATTTTTAACAGGTGCATGCTTGAGTCCCCTCTCTAATACTGTTAATTCCTCAGTAGTTAGTTGGATGGAACTCAAATTGACCACGTTTTCCCCTAGTACTCTTTTTCTTTTTAAATCTCTTTCCTGCTCTGTTTCCCCTCTTCGTTCTGGCTTGATCTTGTTCTGTCCTCTTGGGGTCGTTTTCTGGGAGAGCAGTAAGGATCTTGTGTTTGTCTTCGGGGGGAGTACTCCCTCCTCTCCCTGTCTAAAAAAGGACGTTGTGTCTCATAATAGTGTTGATCGTAAAAGTGACGTTGGTCATTGTGGTATTGGTCTTGGTAGGTTCTAATGGGCTCAAATCTGTTGTGTACCGCTATTGGAGTTCTATTGTATCCTCCATATTGTTCTTGTACTTCGGGGGGGTTCCTCTATTGTCTCTTTGGTTTCTGTCATTATGTTGCCAATTATTGTGTTGTTTTTTTAATGGTTTCTTAAATGTTTTTTTCCATTGTTTCTTGGGTGTATGTGGTGCATAATTTCCATTATTATGCTGTTCATATTGTGGTCTTGCTGTTAACCTGTATGGGCCCTGATCCTCCCATCTGGGCGGGGCTCGTGCATACGATGTTGTGGGATCCTGTATTTTAACTTTCCGGTACTGTTGTGGAATATGTAGAACTCTGTTGAGTCGGTTCTATCTTATGTTGCCATTTAAAGACGTGATCCGCCTTGTAGTCCGCCACGTCTCGTTGAAACTTCTTAATTTTCCGTTGTTGGACTTCTAAGTCCTTAGCCACTAGATCTTTATTCAATGCTGTGGCGAGTTTATGAAAATCGCCAGATTCTTTATAGGGTTCTAATTTAGTTTTGATCTCCTATTTGTTGCTGTACTAGTCAAGTTTTTTTCTGTTTCCTTTTCAGTAGAAATTTAACCCTGCTACACTTTTATTATTGAAAAACTCGAAACATTCCTCCATCGATTCCTTATCATCTAATCCAGGGGTGGGGAACCTTTTTTCTGCCAAGGGCCATTTGGATTTTTGTAACATCATTCGGGGGCCGTACAAAATGTCAGTTAAAGCGACGCAGTGCCGAATCGCAAAAAGGGGCAAGGTCCTTAACCTGCATAATGGTCCGGGGCTTAAGTGGTTAATTCGCATACAGTTCATACTCCAATCTTATGCACTTTCACAGTGGGGGTGCCACTTTGGGAACACATGAACAGAGGGCAGCAACAATGCAAGTCAGATGGCAAGCATGGCTCATTTAAAATAACTCAAAACCATATTTTATCTGCTGTTTTTTTTTTAATAATACACAGTAGTGGTCATTAACCTTGCCTCAGCCAGCTCCTTCTGCCACCACCAGCTCTTGCCACCTTCTGCCACCATCACCTCCTGCCACACCAGCTCCTGCCAACATCACCATCTCCAGCTCCTTCTGCCACCACCGTCACCTACTGACACCATCACCAGCTCCGGCCAGAAACTCCTCCTGCCACCACCAGCTCCTGCCACCATCACCTCCTGCCCTCACCAGCTCCTGTCCTCAGCTCCTCCTGCCATCATCACCAGCTCCTTCTGTCACCACCAGCTCATGTCCCTACCAGCTCCTTCTGCCACCACCAGCTCTTGCCACCTTCTGCCCCACCAGCTCCTGCCACCATCTCCAGCTCCTGCCACCATCACCAGCTCATTCTGCCACCACCGTCACCTACTGCCACCATCACCAGCTCGGGCCAGAAGCTCCTCCTGCCACCACCAGCTCCTGCCACCATCACCTCCTGCCCTCACCAGCTCCTGTCCTCCATAGCTCCTCCTGCCATCATCACCAGCTCCTGCCACCACCAGCTCATGTCCCTACCAGATCCTCCTGCCACTATCACCTCCTGCCCCCACCAGCTCCTGCCACCATCACCATCTGACAATTCTTTCACCGCTCCAGGTGAGCCTCGTGGATCATCAAGGGTCGTTGAACCACCAGGGTGCCAGCAATGCTGATTGTAGCACATAGACGGAAAAAAACTCTGGACAGCCGCACTCCAAAATGACTTAAAAATAAGTTGGTCTTTTATTGTAGAAAGTACATGCAGGCACTGCAAACAACGACATTTTTAAGTCATTTTGGAGTGCGGCTGTCCAGAGTTTTTTTCCGTCTATGTGCCACCATCACCATCTCCTGCCACAAGCTCCTCCTGCCACCATCACCAGCTCCTTCTGCCACCACCGTCACCTACTGCCACCAGCTCCTGCCAAAAGCTCCTCCTGCCACCACCACCTCCTGCCACCAGCAGCTCCCTCCACCTCCTGCCACCACCAGCACTTCCTGCCACCATCACCTCCTGCCCTCACCAGCTCCTGTCCTCCATAGCTCCTGCCCTCACCAGCTCCTCCTGCCACTATAACCACATCCTTCTGCCACCACCGCCATCACCTCCTGAGTCCTGCCACCACCACCAGCTCCTTTATTACCTTGAGGCAAGGAAGTCTGAGAATGCAGGCTTGGCTTGCCATGAGCTGGCCTGGTCCGTTTCTGCTGTGGATGCCTGGGCAGCTGCTGGGCTATCACAGGGCTGTCTGGAGTCCGTATAGACCACTGCCTGGAGCCGGCACCAAGAAGGCAAGACTGCTCCATCCATCCATTCCCTCTCGTGACTATTTTTTAAGTTTGGCGCGCCTGGCGGGATGCGCGATGACATCACTCGCATCGCCGCCAGTAGCCAGCGCACCACCTCTGTCAAATCCGCGGCCGTCCCCTGGGCCTGGGGGGGGGGGACAGGATCGGAGGCTCAGCTCGGGACTCGGGCAGCGCCTTAAACTGCGCATGTGCAGTTTAAAGCCGACGCGGTCACAGCTTTTTTTTACGGGGAATCTTGTCCTATAACGGACATTAACAGACACGGAAAAAGTGCCTCACGGTTGGCAACACAGCAGCCAAGTGACACACTTCCATCCTGGGGGGCCAGATGGAATGATTTTGCGGGCCGCAGGTTCCCCACCCCTGATCTAATCCATCATTAGGTGGTATTTCCCACCTCAACCTCCTAGGTGCTATATTCTTTGATGTATTGGTCAAAGCTATTTACATCCCACCATAAGGAGACTTTCTTCTCCATCAGGTGTCCTAATTTTCTAGTTAGACTTTCCAAGTCTGTGTTGAGTGTTTTGTTATGTGAATTGAAAACCACCCCTCAATTAACATTTCTGTTCTCCATTAACGTTAAAAGCTACTATTGTGGCAGCAAAAGTGAAATATGTGAATAAACAAAAAGTGATTTGGGTGAAAATTTCTGCGCTACTGCGAGTAAATCGGTGTTAAATGAATAACGTTCAAAGCAGCAGTATCTAATAGTGTTCACAATACACAAAATGATAAATGCAATAAATAAGTGATAAGCGCTCCAAACCGTTGAACAAAGAGTATCCACATAGAGTGTAAAGTGATATCATATAAAAAACAATGAGAAATGTAATGTGACAAAAATTCTCAAGTGATTCCTAAAGGAAAAAATAATCAAACAAAAGGAAAAAAATCGTGTCCTTGGAAATAATGCGAACTATAATTTAGTATGCCGGCATAGATATAGAACATGTGTGTATTGAGCGTGGATCGCTACACATTGTTGTTCAATGTACCATGTTCTGTCGAACCGATGTAAGGATTAATAACATCACTCCCAGGATTTATGTTTTCGGTCTCCAAGAAAATGGTGGACTAGCCCTTAGTTACTCCACCATAACAATGGCCGCGCTGTTAGTTTATTATGGAATACAAGAAAATGGCGGAATATTAACTTCCGGTTTTTACTATACATATACAGTGACTCGATAACCAATCGGGTTCCCCTGATGAAGTCACGAGGTACGTGACGTAACGACGTAGGGATCGGGATCAGGTGAGACTGCCGTAAGCCGGAGGCTATTGGAGGAGACATGGTGCGCTGAGCGCTTACTAGGTACATTATCCTCTGGGATCAGTGTAGGGCTGCAACTAACGATTATTTTCATAATCGATTAGTTGGCCGATTATTGTTTCGATTTAATAGCCTTAAAAATATATATATATATATATATATATATATATATATATATATATATATATAATATAATTTTTCATTTTTTCCGGGCCAATTTGTTGTTGGGCAGATTACAAAACACAAATTGCCACAAAAACACATTACATCCTTTTCTGCAGCTTCTCCATTGAAGTATATTGAACCCAAAAAAACGAAATGGCACTGTTTTGCGTTAAAAAGTCCTTGCCCTTTCCAGATATGCAGCAGCTGAAAAAAAATCATGGATGTGAACGTGTCCCATAGGAAAACATGTAAATGAACTGTAGTGTGTTTCTGCAAAAAGCACCAAAAAACAGAGGTGTGAAACCAGGCCTGAGATGTTTAATAACATCATGGGGTTAAAAAAACAAAAATAAGTACAAAAAGAGCAAATAATCGCTACTGTAAGGGGTTCATTTTTCTACTGTGGGACAGTGAAAGTAATATTTACAGTAGCGATTTGCTTTTCTGTACTATAAAGGGCTAATTTTAGTTTTTTTTAACCCCATTATGTTACTGCCCCATTATGTTACTGCCCGATTAATCGATATGAAAATTGTAATCGATTAATTTCATAATCGATTAGTTGTTTCGGCCCTAGATCAGTGACATCACTAGGTGCAAGAGGCTGGTATACAGGAGAGGATTGGATTGATCAACACATCCCTGGATACGCATGCACTATTCAGCAGCAGTAAGGTGAGAGTTTTGGGAGACCGGGCACGGATTCTTATTACATTTTTCATATTCACATCTAACTAGGAAGTCCAGGGAAGATTGGGATATTATTTGAACATTTTTTTCCTTTTTAAGGGGACAGTTCACATTATTTCCAAGGACACAATTTTTTCAATTTGTTTGCTTATTTTTTCCTTTAGGATTCACTTGAGAATTTTTGTCACATTACTTTTCTCATAGTGTTTTATATATCACTTTACACTCTTTGTGGATACCTACCCCAGTAGTTTGTTCAACTACGGTTTGGAGCGCTTATCACTTGTTTATTGGATTTATCATTTTGTGTATTGTGAACACTATTAGATACTGCTGCATTAAACGTTATTATTCATTTATCACTGATTTACTTGCAGTAGCGCAGAAGTTTTCACCAAAATCACTTATTAAAATCACTGCTCCCGAAAAAAATGCAGTTTTTAAAACTTTTCTTGCATTGATACATGTCCCCTAGGGCAGGAACCGGGTCCCCAAACACTTTTTATGACAATACCATGCATATAATAGCCTTTAAAATGAGCACTTTTGATTTTTCATGCTCGTGTCCCATAGACTTAAATGGTGTTCGCATGTTCAAACAAATTGTTTGCCTGTTCACAAGTTCTGGTGCAAACCGAACCAGGGGGTGTTCGGCTCATCCTTATCTGCTAGTAACCCTGACCTTGGTGTGTCCCTCTGACCATTCCTGTCTGCTAGTAAACCTGACCTTGATGTGCCTTCCTGACTATCCCTGCCTGCTTGTTGCCCTGATCTTGGCTGGTTCTCCTGACTATCCTGTGTTTAACCCTGAACTGCTGCTTCCACTCTGTTCAGCAGAGCCTGGAGTCAGCTGCAGCCAAATCCATCCTCACCACTAGAGGCTCTGGTGAATACTTGCTGGCTCTTAGACTCCGAACTCTGGGGAATCTTGCACTCTAGCTCCCTGCTTGGTCCGTGTCAGTGTTCAGGTGGAGCTGCTTTCCTGAACCACCCAGAGCTCCATCCACAGCAATCAGCCGTAGGGTCCACAACCTTATCCTAACCTCAGTGTCGTGCGTTTGTCACCTTGGCTTGACAGCTGTCCTGAGATAAATTTTTGGATTTTTTTTTTATCACTTGAATATGGTGGAGTAATATAAATATTCTACACTTGGTGCAATTTAGTGTGTGTGTGTGTGTGTGTGTGTGTGTGTGTATATATATTTATCCCTATAAGTTTGTATGTTAACTAACACTATATGAATATGTATGTGTCTATAAATCTTTGTAGATGCTTCACTTCGTCTGGCATACAAAAATGTAAATGTTTTTTTATTTTTATTGGGATTTTAGGTGATAGACCAACACAAAGTGGCATATAATTGTGAAAAAATAATAAATGCTTTTCAGTTTTTTTTTTACAAATATTTGAAAAGTGTGGCATGCATTTGTATTCAGCCCCTTTACTCTGATACCCCTAACTAAAATCTAGTGGAACCAATTGCCTTCTAGTCGCAATCTTGTATTTTTTAAAGACCTTCTCTTTTGCTTTTATAGGCATTTTTACATTGGAGTTAAGCCATCCAGGACTTTTGCTCGCTCCTTTAAATTTATTACCCAATGGGATGCATTGGCTAATGCCCTTATTTAATATGCTCTTAAAGCAAACCCATCTCTCCTCAGTGTTCTTTGTTCCTAAGATTTTATCTCAATTTATGCCTTCTAGCACGGTTCGATTGTGACATGAGGGCATGCCCTGGGCACATATGCCTTGCTTTGGTTGTAAGATTCTACAGCCGCTCTGTTTGTTAAAGCGGTTGTATAGTCCATTTTTACACTTTTACCTACAGGTAAGCCTATAATAAGGCTTTACGGTTTAGGAGATATTCCCCTCGCCTTACAGGTGCCAAAAAAAATAATAATAATTCTTTGGGGACTTTACAACCGCTTTAAAGCATATCTTGATCCATTTGTTACGTGGGCCTGCTGGTGTTGTTTTCTGTGCTGCCACCCCTTAGTTGGACCGCTTTTGGATACTCTATAGTGAAAAACTAAATATTCTGTGTCCTCTACTGTCTAAAAAACAGGGTTTTTGACTTGCTAATAAACTCCATTTCCTGGAGAAATGTACAGGACACACGAATATGCAAGATTGTCATTTGATCGCCATATTTCTTCACAGATTTTTCTTCACTATTAGAAGGATTTAATTTGCACAGATTGGGACTAACTTTATTAAGCGCGGCACTGGTTTTATTTTATATAGGAGGATGTCCCTGCAGCTTTTTTTTTCTCCGTGTCCAATCAACCGAAGGTAGCTGCATATAACCTACTGTTATAGACTAAAAATCCTGTGCCCTATACTGTACTCCAAGAAATTAATTGTATTCTTTGTCAAAAATCCTGTTATTTATAATATGACAAGATTTCTTTAATAGTTTTAGTTGCCTGCCATGGATAAATGAGCCTTGAAAATAAGTTAGTATAGAGATTGTTTTCATACCTATTCAAATTTGTGAGATGTTTCATTTTTGGCCAGTAGCTCTAGTCATAAAATAAAAGTTAGTTGTCATCCTTGAAACAATGTCTTTATTCAATTTTTTCAAAAATACAAAACAACCAAAAACAGTGCAGTCAAAAAAGCCTTTGATGCATACCACGTGTTTTTTTCTGGTTTGTTGATCATATCTCAAAAAGTCTCTTGGAACAAATACAATATTAATAATGTTTTTTGTATAGTACTAGAGATATATAAATGCCTTAAAATGGCACTCAAACCAGAATGACAGGGTATAGCATATAGTATCATAATCAAATACCATATTTTTATACTTTATATGTTGTGTTTTACTTACATATATTAAATGTTGCAATGTTAACAAGCTCTATACTTGATACCTACTAATGAACATTTAGACTATTAACACGGGTCGATTGCACCAATTTTTCATTTTTTATATATGTTTATTTCACAATATTCTATGTCACAGTATATAAACACCTTTTAAAAATGTGTTTTCACTATATTGGTTATGACACATATGTGTTTTCACACATGGGGTTCCTTTCTGTCTTTTATATATATATGTTTTTTATTTCACAAACGATAGTACCCCATGTGCGACACATCAAGGGTTTTAAAGTGTCTTGACTTTTGATTAATGATCACCTGCGGGTTGATTGGTGAAACGCCCCACTCACCTTCTTCCCCTCCTCTATTTAAACACAGTTGTTTGTCACTGCTCACTAGCTATGACTAAGCATCGAAACATGTGAAACACGTCAGCCACCCCTTTTCCTTTTGTCCACCTCTCCTTTTTGACTGCACTGTTTTTGGTTGTTTTGTATTTTTGAAAAACAAAATTTGGCTGAATAAAGACATTGTTTCAAGGAGTGCGGCAGTCCAGGAATTTCCTCCATCTATGCACCTGTGCACAGCCAGCACCCTTTTTGGTTCAGTGGGACGGAAGCATAGCAGAGGGATCAGCAGTTTTTAGAGCGGTATTTTCTTTTACTTAAAGTTGTCATATTCTATTTATTAAAAAAAAATATATTGTTTCTCTGACAGCCTCGCCCTCTTTTCGCTCAGAGAAAACAGTCAAAACATCAAGCGATCGCAGTTCAAGTAAGTAATTGTCTTCTAATGTTAATATGTAGTCATGCGTGTATTATTTATGTCTCCTCTACTTTTTATTTTTAGTATTATATTTTACATAATTTTGTAATCCTGTAACAATGATATTTAAAGTGCCAGGTTTAATATTAAAAATGTTCCATTAAGACAGGGCTGCATGTTTTCCATTTGTTGATACATAGTACATTCACAGGCATATGCCCTTACATATTTACCAGTTTGCTTTAAAATGAACACACCCTAATGGCTCAAACACACTGCATCTCAAAGTGGATGTTCCTACAGGCTTTTGAGCGCTCGCTCTCATTTTTTTTCTGCCTGGAAATTCCCCTCAATTTTAGCCAATGTGTCCATGCACACTATGGCTTTTTCAGGAGTTTACGGGCATATGCTCTTACAGGCAGAAAACAATCCCCACCAAACTCGCGTTTTTGAGAGGAGCTTTTTGAGCAGGAAAGACAAAAAATGCTTATGCTCAAAGAAGCTCAATAAAAACGCTCAAAGAGCACAAAAAAAAGCACAAGCTTCTTCAAGCTTTTAGGAAGAGAAAAGCCCAAATCCCTGTAAAAACAGCTTATTTTGAATTTCTTTTGAGCTGCTGTGTGCATGAGTCCTAAAAAATGTGTAAAGTGTTACTGTCAGAAGTCTAGTTGGAGACCAAGGTGCTGAGAAGGCTACCCTTGCGGCTGAGTGCAGCACAACCCCGAAGGTGCATCAGGAAATGCAGTGCCCAAAGAAGCAGGGTTTGTTGGTGGCTGTGGCCTGATGACTTGATCACAGTGTAGCAGCTGAAGCAAGCTGGATGCACTGTGTGGCAGGCGTGCTAGAAAGGAGCCAGACATAGCGTGTAGCTGGGAAATCCTGTAGGAGAATCAGAAGCCAGGCCATGGTTCATACACAGTAAGATCTGACCTTAAGCAGATTCAGATAGGGTCACTGGAACAATCCGAGGTCATTCACAGTAAGACAAGCAGAAGCGGAGTCCGTGAGCCAAGCCGGGAACAAGCAGTGGAGCAGGCAGAAGTAAGTCAGAATATAAGCCAGGGGTCAAGCCAGGAGATCAGTATAAAAGCGGGTAGAGGAAGCTGGGTCGTTCAATGGGAAGTCCAAGATCAGAATGCAGGAACACGGTACCTGACGATAATCCAGCAACTCGGGGATCTTGGCAGTGGGTTTATATAGGCAGTGGGCGTCAGCATCTATCACAACCTGCGCATTCCCGTTAGTGCCGGCGCACATCTGCCTATGCCCGTTAGCGATGTCACGCATCTGCATGTTAGCGTCGTCACGCACCTGTGTACGCCAGTCCTAAGACCATTTCCCCCCCAAGGGGCAGCCTCCAGATGCCCAAACGAGCCAATTTTTCAGGATATCTATTGCGAAATAGCGGTAAAAGCCTAGGAGCATGTATATAGTTTTGCACGTTTCTATTAATTTTCCTCTGCAGGATACCCCTTCCATTTAATAAGGAACCGATTTTGCCTACCTCTTAAGACTGTCCACAATAGCTTCTACCTCGAATTCCATTTAGTCTCCAACCGAGACTGGAGGTGGAGGTGATTCTTCTCTTCCAGGAAATGGGCTGGGTAATCCTGGTTTCAGCAGGGAGACGTGGAATACTGGATGAATCTTGTATGAGCTTGGCAGTGCAAGTTCAAATGCCACTGGGTTAATCTCCCTCCTAATTTTGAATGGACCGATAAATCTTGGCCCACGTTTTCTGGAAGGGCAAGAAAGTTTGAGGTTAGTAGAAGAGAACCATACCTTAGCTCCGACTTTAAAGACAGGATCTCCCCTTCTTGTAGGCTTGTTGAGCTTTTAGCACGGCCTCCCAAAGTACATGGTAGTTTGTTTGGATGAAGGTTATTCTATCCTGGACTGCCGGGACTGAAGCTTTGGGAATGGTGTTGGGCAAAAATTATGGATGGAGCCGTAATTAGCCCAGAAGGGTGTCTGACTGGTGGCAGAATGCATCGAGTTATTGTATGCAAACTCCACGCAAGGGAGTAAGGAGATCCAGTCATCTTGAGAAAAGGAACAAAAGCATTGCAGATACTGTTCTAGAGTTTGGTTTATTCTTTCTGTTTGGCCGTTGCTTTGCGGATAGTATGCAGAAGTTAGGCAAACTTCCATGTTTAAGATCCTGCAGAGATTTCTCCAAAGTCTGGAGGTAAACTGTACCCCTCTATAGGAAACTATACTGTCTGGTAAACCGTGCAGCCTGATAATTTTCCTTTATGAAAATATTTGCAGTGTCGTGGCTGTGGCCGAACGGAGTCCTGAGAGGACGTGTATGTGGTGAGCTCCTGCAGGCATAGGACTTACCTATACCTTTAACCTGGCAGCGACCCTGCTCCGACCCTTCCAGGGGGTCCCCTGGACTGTAGGGACTCTCCTGGCCCCAGTAGTGCGGCGATCACGGAACCCCAGATGCCCGAGGAGACAGGCTGTGGCTTCAGTCTGCTCACAGCGGCCATCTTGCTCCACTCGGGCGCTAGGCGAGCGCTGCCTCTGCCCTCTGCTCCAGCCCTGTGACCGGCTATCCCTCAGCAGGATCATTGGGGACATCCAGCCTGCCACCCCGGGCCCCGCAATTTGACTCGTGACGCTCTTTTGTGTCTGCCTGAGGGACCTGGTGAGTACCAGCGGCCATCTTGGTGCAGCCCCTCCACCTCCCCTAGGACTGATCCGAGCCTCATCCACCCCCCGAGAACACCCCGACGGGGATATTAAGCAGGCATCCACCCGCATCAGGTTGCGGCCTTGGTCCTGGAGACCTCGTGTGGCAGCCATCTTACTACACCCAGGCAGTCTCCACACCTCCTCTGGGCCCAACCCAAATCCCACCTACCCCCGTGGCATCCTGGCCTGGTAGATTGTGGCCCTCAACAGACCTTTTCAAACATCTACCCCCTTCTGTGTGCGGGCTTCAGCCACAGCATTGGCAATGGATACCACGAGTGTCGGCCATCTTGCTATACCCAAGCTATAATATCCACACACTCCTGGTCTTTTTATTCCTATGGGCCTAGATCACTCCCTGTACAGTCATACAAGTTACTCAGCAACCACCTGTGACCCCATCCATAAAACTCCACAGAGGGACGCATGCCTGGCTTGTAAGATGGCGGACGCTTAGGATGTAGGCTCCGGCTTCCGCCTGTTTATCTGTAGCTCCTGCTCTGCATCATTCGCTTCTAAAGCCCTGGGAACTTCACAGCTACCTTCCGATTGTTATATGGGTAAGATTGGAATCCAACGGCATATCTACCAGAAACACACTCCGTTTCAGCTCTCCCAGCCTATGAATCGTTTTCTCCGAAGGCCGCCATCCCCGACCTCAGATACCTCGGCGGGTGTCGCGGACTCGGCAGACGCCCTCCCGCTGGTCGACCCCTCTTTGTTCTCCAAGAATCCCCCACAACCACCTGAACCCTCCACAATGTTGCCACCAGTTACTGTGGAGGTGCTAGACGTCAGGCTGCAGGCCATGCTCCATAGCCTCACTCAAAACATCGCTAAAGAGGTGGGCAAGTTGGCACATGAGCTTAGGGGTGAGATCAACCAGCTGGGGGAAGGTACAGATACCCTGGAATCTAAATGATGACCTGGTGCAATATGTCCATGTCCTGGAGGAAGAAAATGCCAATTTGAAAAATGCAGTCTCACAAATGCAACAAGACCTCGAAAACCAAGAACGCCGCCAGAACCTACACATCCGCAGGGTTTCTGAATCCATCCCAGATAAGGAAATCCGGCCTTACCTTCTTGCCCTTTTTGTTACTCTGGCACCCCACATTCCCGACATAGACTGGCGCCTTGATAGAGCACACAGATCGCTGCCTCCTAAACCTCCTTTAGGTGCCAACCCAGGGACATCATTGTACGTTTCCATTTCTATGAAAGCAAGGAGGCCCTGACCATTGCTACCCATAACAGGTCACAGTTTGAATTTAAAGGTGCAAAAATCAAAATTTTTAGTGATCTGTCACCCATTACCTTGGCTAAACGGCGCGCCCTATGTCCAGTCACCTCTCATCTACAGCAAAATCAAGTTCCATACCGTTGGGGCTTCCCGTTCCGCTTATCTGTTACCAAAGATGGATCACAACATTCCATGAGAGAGCTGCAGGAATGCAAGACTTTCATCCGGAACCTGGGCCTTCCCCCTATACCTGACGAAGACTTGCAGGTGCAGATCCCTGCTCCCCGACCACTCTCTACATCCGGGAGGATCTGTACCCCGGTACGCCAGAGGGCACGGAAGGCCCCAACTACTCCCCAAAGAGCTGCGCCATCCAAGGGCCCCACCTGAGACTGACCTCTAGAATATCCTCATGCTTCATCTTTACACATAGGTCATGCTCTTGACCTCTGTGTTTCAAGATTCTGGACTCAGAGTCTAAACTTTCATCTCCACTATGCCCCGCGCATACATCTTCTCTTTGCATACCCATACAAAAGTTATATGTTGACAGTTCCCTGTTTTGCCTATCTATCTGCTGTTCGGATCGGGCTGGGGCCTCAATAACTGATCTTGCAGGCTACCGTGCCCCCCTCAACATGGTCTCGAATTGTGACCACCTGAGGCGCTCATCCCCCTCAGGCCTTTCATCTGACTGGTTTGTATTTTTTGTTTCCTTTTTCACTGTGGATACTTTTTGATCCTACCCAGGATTTTTTTTTTGCTTTTATTTTTTTTTCTTCTCCTTTTTTGTATCTCGGATCCCTTTTTGATCCACATTCGAAATGCAGTTGTGTTTCCACGTTCTCATCTCATTGTCATTTGATTGTTCATAATGTTTTGGTTGATAAGATTTATGCATACATTTTTCTAGTTTTGTGTAATGTGTGCTTTGCACATATGGTTTAGATATGGCTGACAGTATATTTTCATGTAATGTTAAAGATCTGAGCTCCATTCATAAACGTCTGGCATTGAAGGAGTTCAGATCCTCTAGGGCAGAGGTGATCATGGTTCAGGAGACACATTTTAAGGGAGAAGGCTCATTTAACCACTTCAATACCCACCCATTGTGAAATGACGTCCTGGGTTTGAGTGGGGATATCTGAATGATGCCTGCAGCCACAGGCATCATTCAGATATCCATCTCTTCAGCCGGCGATTCTGTGCACCATAAGAACGATCATAGCGGCGGTTTCGCCGCTTGATCGTTCTTATAGGCGGCGAGAGGGGACGCCCTCCCGCCGCCATCCGGTGCTTCTCCAGGCTCTCCTTTGCCATCGGAGACCCGGAGAAATGATCCGCCGGCGTCGGATGGAAACCATAGAGTAGACTGGTGACCAGATGGTCACCAGTCATCTCTATGATCGTCGGAGGCCCGGGCGCGATGTTATGACGTCACGCCCGGGTCCTGGAATGTAAACACAGCCGCAATCGCGGCTGAAAGCATTAGATCTGTGAAATTTTTTTTCACGATCTAATGCTTTCCAGCCTGGAGGAGAGATGTGGGGTCTTATTGACCCCGCATCTCTCCATAAAGAGTACCTGTCACAAACCATTCCTATTACAAGGGATGTTTACATTCCTTGTAATAGGAATAAAAGTGATCAAAAAAAAAATGTTAAAAAAAAGTGTAAAAATAGAAGAAATTGAGTAAAATAAATAAAAAAATGCTAAAAAAAAAAAATGTAAACGCCCCTGTCCCCGGTAGCTCGCGCTCAGAAGCGAACACATACGTAAGTCCCGCCCACATATGTAAACGCCGTTCAAACCACACATGTGAGGTATTGCCACGTGCGTTAGAGCGCCAGCAACAATTCTAGCACTAGACCTCCTCTGTAACTCTAAAATTGTAACTTGTAAAAAAAAAATAAGCGATGCCTATGGAGATTTTTAAGTACTGACGTTTGGCGACATTCCATGAGTGTGCGCAATTTTAAAGCGTGACATGTTGGGTATTTATTTACTCGGCGTAACTTAATCTTTCACATTATACAAAAAAATTGGGCTAACTTTACTGTTTTGTTATTTTTTAATCCACAAAACCGTTTTTTCCCCCAAAAAAAGGCGTTTGAAAAATTATTGCGCAAATACTGTGCGAGATAAAAAGTTGCAATGGCCGGCATTTTATTCCCTATGGTGTCTGCTAAAAAAACATATATAATGTTTGGGGGTTCTGAGTAATTTTCTAACAAAAAAATTATGATTTATGCATGTAGGAGAGAAGTGCCAAAATAGGCCCGGTATTGAAGTGGTTAAGTTTGCTTCAAGCACTTTCCCACTGCTTTTACAGCCTCCAACCCATCTGGGAAAGCTGGGGTGGCCATTCTATTGAGACGCTCCTCTGCCATACGTGTCAAATACTCCTATCAAGACCCCCAAGGCCGGTATGTTCTCCTGAGCTGTGATCACAATAATACTTAATTCACCCTTGCTAATGTATACGCGCTCAATTCAGGACAGATTGGGTTTCTAGAGAAATTCTTTGAGAAACTTCAACCCTTTTTCCAACCCTTTATGGTCATTGGGGACGACTTTAACTTATGCATGTCCCCAACTAAAGATAGATTTGCCCTCTTTTCAAATATCTCACCCCCCAGGTCCAAAAAAACTCCCCCCTCATTTCAAAAGTTGATCTGGGCTCATAATCTCTTTGACACCTGGAGGGTGAAGCGTCCTACTGCCAAACAATTCACATTTTATTCCCACCCTTCACAAATTATACACGAGACTGGACCATTTTTTAGTCTCGGCACGCATACTGACGTACGTGGTTCATTCAGAAATTAGCACGATCACTTGGTCAGACCACGCACCCATAGTGTTAGACCTTCTCCTATCCACACCCATACCTAGGAAATATCATTGGCGTCTTAATGAGTCCCTCCTTACCACACCTGATGTCCACCTTCATTTACAACAAAAACTGACCGAATTCTTTGAACTTAATGAGGGCTCAGTCTCTGAGGTGGCCACTCTGTGGGAGGCCCATAAGGCTTTCTTCAGGGCGGAGTGCAAATCTTTTGGCTCCCATTTTAAACATGACCGGGACCTTCAAAGGAAGTCCCTTTTGGCTGACTTATCTAAGGCAGAAGAGTGTCTACTCAGTTTCCCCACAGTGACACGCCGCAGGACTGTGATTTCACTACGTAATCGCATTAAGTCCTTAGACTCGAATAATCTTGCTAAATCCATGCTTTGGTCCAAGCAAAAGTTCTATAAATATGCTAACAAGCCCCAGTGAATGTTTGTCCAAAAATCAAAGCCTCTAGCCCTGATTTCCAATTACAATCTGACGTTAACCCCACTTACTGCCCACAAAACATGTCCAGAGTCTTCGGTGACTTCTACCGAAAATTATAGAACTGCCTGTCCACAGACCCTGACTCTCAGTTCACCCAGGAAAAATGTAATACTTTCATAGAGTCTTTAAAGCTCCCTACACTATCCCCTGAGGACCGCACGGGACTAAACGCACCCAGCTCTGTTGAAGAAATCACTGCGGTTGTAAACCAACTTCCATCCCACAAATCCCCCGGGCTTGACGGGCTACCCTATTCCTATTATAAAAGATTCCTTTCGGTCCTAATGCCCCATATGATTAATTTGTTCGCTTCTTTGATGACTGGGAAAATCCCTCACTCCCAATTCCTACACGCCTTTATAACGGTCATCCCGAAACCAGACAAAGACCCATCATTGAAAGGTAAATGGGTGAAAACTCTAGCGCTACTGTGAGTAAATCAATGTTAAAATATGTGAAAGTGAAAAAAGCGACGTGGAAGCAGCTATATCTAATAGTGTTCACAATACACAAACGATGAATAAAAGAAAAAATGTAATAAGCGCTACACACTGTAGCAAAAGCTACTAAGGTAAGTATCCACAACAACCATCCAAACCATCAACAACTAAATCAGTAATGGCTAGTGGTGAATAATATACATAACAGTGAAAAATAAATAACTAGTGAAAATACATATATAAAACAGTGAATCCTAATCACAAAAGTGAACCAAAAAATATATATTGGAGATGTGCAATATCCTATGTAGGGAGAAAGTGTCCTTTAACAGAAGAACATGATGGTAAGCGTCGATAAGGCAATCTTCACAAAGATGGCTGGTGAATCGCAGTACAAATAAAGAAGCATCCATAACCAGTCTCCCAGAACTCTCACCTTACTGCAGCTGGATATGGGCATGTAGCATGGGTGTATGCGTATCCAGGGATGTGTATCACAATCAATAGGCGATAGTTGTCCGGTAATGATGGGTCTTTAAAAGAAAAAAATTGATAAGTGCTACACACTGTAGCAAAAGCTACTAAGGTAAGTATCCACAACAACCATCCAAACCATCAATAACTAAATCAGTGATGGCTAGTGGTGAATAATATACATAACAGTGAAAATACATATCCAGAATTTTCTATTTAATTCCCATTGGAATTTTATTTATTCCCATTAGCTACTTCTCCATGGTAGAGATTGGCTTATTTTTATCTAATTAAAAAAATAATATATATATATTTTTCATTTTTATGTATGTTTTTTATATTAGTTTCTGATATAATTTTATACGTTTTTTCTCATTGTTTATACAGGTATATATACCTGTATATATATTTTTATTAAGGTATAGTCCTTGCATGATTGAGGAATAGCCATACTCATGTCTGATAAATATATATACAGCTCACCAGTGGTATTGTCCTAGGAGATGATATACAGATTGGGTTCTGACATACCTCTCTTTATTTATTGTTCAGTCCAGCGTGCTTTCCATTATGCACATGATCTATAATGGTGCAATCTATACATACTTTGGATCGCCGTTTATCAAATATGTCTAGCTTCATCTCATATGTGGATATTGAGTGTGTAAGATTCGATATTGTTTCTTGCACTAATACTCACTGAGCAGTTAATTGATATATAAGCATTTTATATTTTTATGTGTCGATTTCTCAAGTACATTGCGGACCTTTATTGAGCTATTTCACCTTTTAAATGGCTGCTCCGTGTCCGGATCACGGACTACGAGAAAATGGCGGAAAATCGACTTCCGGTTTTGATTATATTTATACGGTGTCTCGATAACCAATCAGGTTCCCCTGATGAAGTCATGAGGTACATGACGTAACGGCGTAGGGATTCGAGATCACGTGACACCACTGCAAGCCAGAGGCCAACAGAGACACATAAGACGGCGCTGTGTACTCCGCGTCCTGTACTATTTTGGCACGAATACCTCATATTTATGTAAGACTACAATTTTTAAGCACATAAATAAATAACCCCCCTTTTTATAACTATACTTCACTATTGGAAGCATCCATTCTTTCCTCTCTCTCTCCCTCTTGCTCAAACGGACCATTGAGCATCCGCACAGATCTTTCATTCATTTGGGATCAGAGCCAGTCACAGAGGAAAGTGGCCATTGTAGAAGATACTATTGGGAAGGATTGTGATACACATCCCTGGATACGCATACACCCATGCTACATGCCCATATCCAGCTGCAGTAAGGACTTCTGTTAAAGGACACTTTCTCCCTACAAAGGATATTGCACATCTCCAATATATATTTTTTGGTTCACTTTTGTGATTAGGATTCACCGTTTTATATATGTATTTTCACTGTTATGTATATTATTCACCACTAGCCATCACTGATTTAGTTATTGATGGTTTGGATGGTTGTTGTGGATACTTACCTTAGTAGCTTTTGCTACAGTGTGTAGCACTTATCAAATTTTTTCTTTTAAAGACCCATCATTACCGGACAACTATCGCCTATTTTATATCCTAAACTCTGACTATAAAATATTCACAAAAATGTGGACTAATAGACTGTCTTTACTCCCCCCCTCACTCATACATAGAGATCAGGTAGGGCTTGTTCCCACTAGGCATGCAGGAGATAATACTAGGCGAACCATTGATCTTATTGACCTGTTGACTAAAACCAAGATGCCTGCTGTGGTGCTGAGTTTAGATGCTTAGAAAGCATTCAACCGCCTGAATTGGTCGTTCGTGTTCGCTATTCTGTCTAGATATGGATTCACTGGTTCCTTCAGGCATGCCCTGAAAGCGCTTTATTCCACACCCACCTCTCAGGTACAGTTGGCTTCCCACTGTCCCTATTTGCCGATGATATCTTACTAACATTGACTCATCCCCCATATCTCACTTCCCTCACTCCACGCAACTCTAAACCTATTTGGCAGTATTTCAGGTTTCAAAATCAACCCGACCTAGACTGAAGCCATCCCTGTTAACCTTTCGACAGACACATTCTCGACTGTAAAAGGAAACTTTAAATACCGCTGGTGCCCTCATTCGCTTAAGTATCTCGGTGTTTACCTAACCCCCTCATACTCTACGCTTTTTCAGGCTAATTTTCCTCCTTTGTTCATAGAAATTAATAGATTGCTTAAAACATGGACGAAGCTTCCCCTATCCCTCCTTAGGAGGAAAAAAGTCCTCAAAATCACAGTGATCCCTAAACTGCTATACCTCTTTGAGACCCTACCAGTAATGATCACAATGTCCCAATTGAAATGACTTCAACGGAATTTTCTGAACTTTATATGGAATAACACGTCCCATAGGATAGTTCTTCTTGCAACTCGAGCTAGGGGAGGTCTGGGAACACCTGATATAATCAAATACTATTTTGCCACACATCTGAGAGCTATAGCCTCTTGTACGTCCAGATGTGCACCTAATAGATGGTCTGAGATAGAAATGAGCATTACAGTCCCTGCCCACCCCTGCTGCATGCTATGGACTTCCTCTGACAAATATACCTCTCAGCTGAGTAGGGTTTGTTTAAATCCGATGTTGTTTACACTTTCAATCTGGAAAATACACCCTCTCACCCCCATGCTCTCTTTTAGTAAATATTATCTTCAACCCGGAAATCCCTGATAGTCTGTCCTAGGATGCCATGTTACCCTGGACAAAAGATGGTGTATTTCAGTTACGCCATCTAGTACACCCAGTGACACGTAAACTTCTTACTTTTCCTGATTTGCAGTCTAAATACAGACTCTTCTACTCCTTTTTACAAATTAGACATTTCATCTCCACCAGAATCCCGCAATTGACCTTAACTAGGCCCACGGAATTTGAACTGTTATGTTTTAGAGGCCCTTATGAACCTCACCTAATATCCACCATTTATAAGATTTTACACGCTACTCCCCATATTAGGGGTGCACCGAAATGGAAATTTCAGAACCGAAACGAAACCAAATTAAAAAAAATTAAACCGAAAATGATTTTTTTTTTTTTTTTCCTATTTAAGTTTTTTTAATAATGGCACAGTGGCTGCATGTGATGGAGCAGTGGCTGCGTTTGATGGGCACAGTGGCTGGGTTTGATGGGCACAGTGACGACGTGTGTTGGCACAGTGGCTGCATGTGATGGCACAGTTAGGCTGCAATTAATGTTTTTTTTGGTAATCGGAGAAGGCAAGCATGGCTCAATAACACACGAACGTTTTTAAAAAAAATAAACGTTTATGTGTTATTGAGCCATGCTTGCCTTCTCTGACTACCAAAAAAAACATCAATTGCAGCCTCACTGTGCCATTGTGAAAAAATGGCAGATACATTTTTTTTTATCTGCCATTTTTTCATTAAGAAAGTGCTGGTCACCTCAGTCAGTTAACCCCCCCGAATCCAGCCATTTTGTTCTATGATCTAAGTTCTATTTCTAACTTCTTTAACAGGTGCTGCTAGTGCTTACTTTTTTATCAGCACACATGCTTCGTTCCTCCTAGGCAGGCAGTGTCACAGGCAGCTCCGAGTCCTCCCTTGCCTCCGGCCATGACGTCACACGGCTCACGCCGCTGGACTACACCAAGAGACTCCCCCATAGGGGGAGTAAACAAATAAGGAAATGGAGCTAGGACTTCGTTTGAGCGCGATCGGCAGTCGGCACACAATTTGTACAGTGCCACTGCCCCCGCTCTGTACTGGTCTGGCGGCCGTGGTCTGCATGAGTATAAGAACTGCGCCCCCTCCTAGACCAAATGGTTCCGCCCACGGAGGGCGTTCATTATCGGCAATTGTAATGTGTTTCGGCAGGGACCCAAATTTGCTATTTTCGGCCGATATGTATCGGCCACCGATATATCGGTGCATCCCTACCCCATATCACGGAGCAAACTCATTCTTGTATGCAGAAATGGTCCCATTTTTTAAGCAGACCCATTTCTTTACTTTAATGGAAGGAAATCTTGGAGGCTACTTCTAAAGTATCTAGATGTGTGGCCCAGAAGGAAACTGCTTAAAAAAAATTAATGTTTTGGTACAGGACCCCGGAATTTTTAGTGGCAATGAAGCTGACACCTTCTAGACAATGCTGGAGATGTGGCTCTTCCTTAGGCACCCACTACCACATATTTTGGGAGTGCCCTATGATCACACCCTATTTGCTCTTGAATTCATGCCCTTTTGGGAAAGGTCCTGGGTATCCCTGTACCTCAGCATCCTATACACCTCCTCAGAGGATTACCCCTTCCGAAAACACCTAAACTCCTTAGGAAATTGATGGCCTTTATCTTACTAGCTGCTAAACGGGCTATACCCCAGTGCTTGCTCGCCAACACTCCCCCTACTTTTACACAATTTCTTGCAGCCATTACAGACATTCGTAGGATGGAATGCCTTATGGCTGTAATTGAAGACTCCCTAACTAGTTTTGACGCTATATGGGAGAAAGGGTATTCTTCCGAATATAATTCAGAGGATTCGCAGGTAACTCTGAGTTCATGTGCTGGAGGAGCAGGTTATCTCGATCAAACGAGTGGAAAAAATACCACCCAAGCTATTGTTAACCTTGTTTTACGAGGGCACGAACCCACCCTCGGAGCCACTTGTGAATGACTGCCCTGAAAACCTTGCAAATGATCCCGATTCCTCCTCCTCTTCCTCCTGTGCCACATCCTCTTCCATCATCGCCCATAGCGTTTTTTCAAGGATGCATAGAAGTGGGATAGTCACGCTGAGAGCGGCGTCATTGGCACTGGCCATGTTGGTGGAGTACTCAAAACAGCGCAACAAGGCACACAGGTCTCGCATGGAGGCCCAGTTATTGGTGGTAAAGTGGTTCTGTTCCGCAGAGCGACTCACGCGTGCGTGCTGCAGCTGGAACTCCACTATCGCCTGCTGCTGCTCGCACAGTCTGGCCAGCATGTGCAAGGTGGAGTTCCACCTTGTGGGCACATCACATATGAGGCGGTGAGCGGGAAGGCTGAAGTTACGCTGCAGCGCTGCCAGGCGAGCAGCAGCAGGGTGAGAACGCTACGAGATTTCGCCCGTTATCGCACACCACCAGGCCCGGCTTGAGGCTCACTGACGCCAAACACTCATCGGTCTGTTGTTCCATGTCCCTCCACAACTCCTGCGCGGTGTGTGGTTTTTCCCCCAAACAGGAAAGTTTTAAAACTGCCTGCTGGCGTTTACCCATGGCTGTGCTGAAGTTGGTGGTGAATTTGTTACGCTGACTGGATGAGGAGGCGGCAGAGGATGAGGAAGCGGAGTAGAAGGAGTTAGGAACAGGAGACAAACTGAAGCGCCCTGCAATCCTCGGTGGTGGAAGGACATGCGCCAAACTGCTATCCGCCTCGGGCCCAGCCGCCACTGCATTTACCCAGTGCGCTGTTAGGGAGATATAACGTCCCTGACCGTGCTTACTGGTCCACGTATCCGTAGTTAGGTGGACCTTGGCACAGATGGCGTTGCGCAGTGCACACCTGATTTTGTCCCCCACTTGGTTGTGCAGGAAAGGGATGGCTCGCCTGGAAAAGTAGTGGCGGCTGGGCACGACGTACTGTGGGACAGCCAATGCCATCAGGCTTTTAAAACTCTGCGTCTCCACCAGACGGAATGACAGCATTTCAAAGGCCAGTAATTTTGAAATGCTGGCATTCAGGGCCAGGGATCGCGGGTGGGTAGAGGGGTACTTCCTCTTACGCTCCAGTGTTTGGGAGATGGAGAGCTGAATGCTTCCATGGGACATTGTGGAGATGTTTGGTGACCCAGGTGGTAGTGTTGCTTGCCGGTCCTCCAATTGAGGGGTGGCAGGTGGCACTGTCACTACGGAGGTGGATGAAGAGGCAGAGAGGCCCGAGACTGATGCAGAAGAGGAAGCAGGAGGAGCCAGAGACCTTTCTTGGTTTTTGAGGTGTCTACTCCACTGCAGCTCGTGCTTTGCACTTAGATGCCTGGTCATGCAGGTTGTGCTCAGGTTGAGAATGTTTATGCCTCGCTTCAGGCTCTGATTGCACAACGTGCAAACCACGCGTGTCATGTCATCAGCACATTGTGTGAAGAACTGCCACGCTAGGGAACTCCTTGGACCTGGCTTTGGTGTGCTCGGTCCCTTGCTGCGTTGGGCAGTAGCAGGCGTACTGTCTAGGGGACAGACGCTCTGCTTTGGCACCCTGCTCCCTCTTCTGCTGTGCTGGTGGCTCTGTGCGACCACCGCCTCTTCCTCCGAACTACATGGGTCACCTGCATGACGTTGATTCCATGTCGGGTCGAGGACCTCATCGGCCTCCACATCATCTTCCACCCAGTCTTCACCACTGCCCTCCTCGTCGGTCTGCACAATTGCAAAAGCACCAGCAGTTGGCAACTGTGTTTCATCATCATCATGCAAGACGTGCTGTGATGGTCCCCCCATGAACTCATCCTGAAATATAAGTGGTTGGGCATTGGTGCACTCAATCTCTTCCCCTTCTGGGGCTGGGCTAGGTGGATGGCCCTGGGAACACATGCTAACGGACTCCTCAAAAAGAAGAAGAGACTGCTGCATGCTTTGGGGCTCAGACTGCTTGGCTGATTTGCAAGGGGGTGAGGTGAAAGACTGATGGTGGACATCGGCTGCAGGCGCCAACTCTGAGCTTTCAGCACAAGACTGGTTGGAAAACAATGTGAAGGAACTGGAGGCACTGTCAGCAACCCAATCTACTACCGCCTGTTCTGCTCCTGGCCTCAACATTCGTAGAGCTGGATTAGGCCCGACCAAATACCGCTGCAGGCTCTGTCGGCTACTCGCACCTGAGAAAGGTGTTTCACTTGTGCTTGTAGCTGGCACAGATCGACCACGTCCTCTCCCTGTAACAGGAGCTCCACCAGCAGCACCACGACCGCAGCCACGTCCCTTATTTGACGTTTTCCTCATATTTCTCAAATTTAGGGTCTTGCCCTGATTTTGAGAAATTTTAAATACAAAAAAGTGTAAGCTGGTGAAATAGGCAGAGATTCACCTATATATTTCTCTAGCTATAGCAATAAGCAGGAAGCCAGCACTAAACAATGTACTGCACAGACAGTATATCACAGGGGAAAGGTGGAGTGCTGGTGAAATGGGCAGAGATTCACCTATATATTTCTCAAATTTAGGGTCTTGCCCTAATTTTGAAAAATTTTAAATACAAAAAAGTGTAAGCTGGTGAAATAGGCAGAGATTCACCTATATATTTCTCCACCTATAGCAAGAAGCAGGAACCCAGCCCTAAACAATGTACTGCACAGACAGTATATCACAGGGGACAGGTGCAGTGCTGTTGAAATATACAGAGTCACCTATAGAGTGCTGACTGCCCCTATAGAAAATATATTTCAGCAAACTCTCCCCGACTATGTACTTGATAGAAACACAGTATATCACAGTGCACAGGTGGTGTGGCAGGTGTAGTGCTGTTGAAATACTCAGTCACCTATAGATTGCAAACTGCCCCTATAGTTGAACAAAATTCCTAAACTATATGAAGCACATCAGATGTCACAGGAATAGAGTGCTTGTTGATATTTCTGGAGCAACATACACCTAAAACTGTCCCTATGATTCGGCAACCTTTCCCTCACATAAGTGAAGCAGTGACAACGAGCCAGATGCCATAAGATGATGCAGATATCAAAGAAATAAAGTGTGCTTCTTGATATTTCTGGAGCAGTATAACAGCGTAGACCTAACACTTTCCCTGAGCAGATTCAGCAACCTTTCCCTCACATAAGTGAAATACAGTGAAAACGAGCCAGATACACCTAAGACTTTCCCTAAGCAGCAGATTCCAGCAGCCTTTCCCTATCATGAGTGAAGCAGAGTGACGATCTGTGCTGTGTGCCTCTATCTAATATAGAGGCACGTCACATGATGGGTCACATGCTGCACTGGCCAATCACAGCCATGCCATAAGTAGACATGGCTGTGATCAGGTCACAGTAGTAACACGAATGGCGATTGGCTGCCGTGCAGCGCGCCAAAACATACCCGAACCCGAACCCGGACTTTTTCCAACTATTCGGGTTCGGGAAAAACCCAAAGTCCATACCGAACCCGAACTTTACAGTTCGGGTTCGCTCAACCCTAATTATATCCCCTTTTATATCCCAAATTGTATGCTTTTTCTTCCTTTGGAAATATTCAATAAATAAACAATTAATAAAAAAAATATTTGCAGTGTCCATGGAGAAGAGTGTGCCTACCATAGGCAAGAAGTGTGCCATCTTGGATAGCCAATCTGACCACCAAAATGGTCCTGAATTTTTCTGAGGGGGGCAAGTCCACTTTAAAATTCATAGATATCTTCTGCCAAGGTTGCTCCAGAGCAGTGATCAGTGAGCTGGCAGGTTGTGCAAGAGTTAACATTCTTGCAGTCCATTTTCAAGGCGGGCCACCATAATGATCGTTGGATGAGTTTGGACGTTTTCCGTACCCTAAAGTGCCCAGCAAGTTTATGGCCGTGGAAGGTTTTCAGGACCTGAAGTCTAGTTTGCTGTGGAACAAAAATCTTGTCCTGATGCCAAAGAAATCCCCTCATTGACTTCTTAATGACAATGCCTCTGGCTCTGTACACTGAACTGAGGCCTGTTCAATTGATGTTTTTAGATCAGGTTGAATTAGCAGGAAGTTCTGTGTTGGCAGGATTGTACTAGACATTGTTTCCTCGGGGGGTATCGGGAATGTTCGGGATAAGGCATCGGCCTTCCTATTCTTATGCCCCGTACACACCATCACTTTATGTGATGAAAAAAAATGACGTTTTTAAAAACGTCACTTTAATTGACCGTGTGTGGGGGAAAACGTTGTTTTATGTCTTCTAAAAAAACGACCAAAAAAAATTGGAGCATGCTTCAATTTTATGTGTCGTTTTTCAAAACGTCAACTTTTACTTCACAGAAATTGACTGTGTGTAGCAAAAACGTTGTTTAAAACAACGTTTTTTTCATCCGCGCATGCCCAGAAGCTAGTTATGAAGCAAGCTTCAATGGAAAAACGTGGTGGAACGTAACCTCGCTTTGCTAGAACATTGTGAGAAAAACGATGGTGTGTAGGCAACTTCGTCTTTGAAAATTGAAGTTTCAAAAACGTCATTTTTTACTTCACAGAAAATGTCGTTTTTTTTCATCACATAAACTGATGGTGTGTATGCGGCATTAGACCCCGGGCGATAAGTGATGTGGAAGTTGAATCTACAAAAGGCCTATCGGGCTTGATAGGGTCTTAGGTGTTTGGCAGTTCTGAGATCATTTTAGGGTGTGCAGCCCCTTCTAGCAAGTATCTCTATTCTTCCAAAGCAGTTTTTATAGCCAACAGTTCCCAATTCCCAACATCATAATTCTTCTCCGGTTGACTCATTTATCGAGAAGAAAATCCACAACAGTAAAATCAGTCTGTATATGCAGCAAAGAATGCTTGTTTTACTCACTGTGGAATCTAAGGGGTTAATCCTCTGCATTGTGTAAAAAGGCTGTTTGATCCTGTCTTCTCTGATGCTCCCCTTTTACTGTCCCCAATCCATTTGCTGATATTACAAAGCCCTAGGAGGCACTCTGCACATACTCAGTTTGGTGTGTATTGCTAAAGTGTGTTTGTTTGGGGTTTTTTTTGGTGGAGGGGTGGGGTGCATTTGATCAGCACAGGGCCAATAAGCACAATCCAGACAAAGTCAGGGGTCATGCAGCCTTATAGGACAGTAATAGGAGAATGAAAACTCCTCCTCCTACAAACTTTAACCAGTTATTGCCTGGACATTGATAGAAGTCACAATACTGCTATATACTGCTGATGGAAAAAAAGGTATTTAGCAGTTTATATTTACTAAAATAATTGCATTTTCATCTTTTGTGTACTGTGGGAGACCAGATCTAGTGAATGCAGAGTCCTGGGTTTAGTAACACTTTAAGGTAACAATAGTGTTGAAGTAAAATACCTTTTATTTCCTGCAGGTTACTGTTAACCATCTTACTACCGCCTTATCTACTTCTTTTTTTCTTTTTTTATATATATAAAGTAACTCCAGAACTAGCCCTCGGGCTCGTGTCTGAACTGAGCCATTCTCGTTTTGCTCTGTTCAGACTCTTATGTACAGAGCCATTTCAAGCAGCTATTTACCATGTAGTGATCATTTTATGCAAGTTGTGTAGTTTTTAAATCTAGGAGTCCCTCTCTTACAATGGAGGAAGGGGAGAGAGCATGAACTAATGAATGTCATTGTTCACATGTAGTGAGCAGATTTGTAATACTTTCACTTCCACCAACTCATCTATACATCTTATCTCCCATGTGCCTGCTGTGTTTTTTTATATTAATCTTTTCCCTCCCTTATCCTGCATATCTGCTCATTATAAATACAAACGTGTTGCGCTATGAAGATAAAGGTGCTAGTGCATCAAAAATCAATGCAATAATGAAAACGGATACAGTGCTTAAATAAATATGCTTTACATCATGATGTGCACATAAGCTGATTCATAAGCATCCCATCCTCGCGGAGCATGCTGGGGAGGGGTATTTCTGGGGCAGAGGCCATTGCTCGGGGTTCTTTGCGGGTTCCAGGTGTGACACCCACCTTTAGGGTGTGCGCACATCACGGGCCCCGGCGATATGGCCTACCAGGCCGAGGCGCACGTGCTACGCAGAGTTCTTGACTCTGGGCTCTCATGGCCCGGTGCAACTGATGCTGCAAAGGGACCCCAGTGACTTACTGGGTTCCCCATCCCTCATCAAGAAGATCCCAAGCGAGTTGTGCTGTTCGATGGGGAGTCGGTCTGAGGTGAACCCGGAGGCAGGTGATCCAACAGGGCTTAGACGAACCATTGGGGATCTGGGTGGCCGGACACTGACAGGTTGTATGTTGCAAACTGTCAGTCGGTGACCCCAAACTATCAAGTCTACCTGGGGAAGATTCAGACAAAATTGTCTTACTGGGAGGATTCGTTCTAACGTTAATGTTCCTGAGTACTGGGCCTGTGGCAGAAGTCTCACTACTAATCCTAATTCTATCAGAGCCAAGTCGGTTGCAGAGACTTGTTCTTTCCCAGAAGTTCTAGTGACGCTCTGGCTACCAGGCCTGTGAGAGGGACCTGTCCGGGGGCACTATACCCCCTCCGGCTGGAGTGGCGACAAAGTAAAAGTTGCTACTAGAAGCAGGACTGCTTTGACTTATCCATAGCCTGAATCTGCAAAGTTCTCTCCTTTCACCAACCTATCCTATCTACCTCAAGTTGATTGTTGGTCGTGTTGGGCCAGAAAACGTCACCCTGTTGTCTGGACATTCCATCACTACTCTCATCATCCTCATCCCTAGACACATCACAGAGCTACTATAATTGCGCCGATCCCAAATCTAACCAGCAGCTCCTCCGGGGGTAGAGCTACACAATCTAGGATTCAGGAATTGAGTATTTGAAATAACCAGAGTAGTCCACAGATGAAGCTCAAGAAAGGATAAAGGCAAAAGAGGAACTCTATAGTGTAAATATAAAACTACTCGAATAAAGCAAATGGAACATTGCATGTAAAACCGATATGCATGATCAGCACCCCGGCAGGTGTGATAAAGTCACTGCTGTAGCTTCACGCGATGCGTTTCATCAAATGAGGCATCATCCAGGGGTTTAGTGGTGATAATTATCCACAGTGTGTGTGTGTCTGTATTTGTGTGTGTGTATGTATATGTGTGTGTGTGTGTGTATACAAGCCCTTCCGTCACCTCCAGAGGCCATTCCCCATCCAGCAGATTTCATATAGAAAAATACAGCCATACTGCTGGAGCTCAGACATTAGAGGCCAACCCATGCCAATGGGAATTGGTGGCCATTTTGCTGAGGTCTGGATTTGCACAGTAAAAACAAAAGCCACCTATAGTTATGATTAACTGTCAATAGAATGACAGTTAAAAGAGGTTCAAACCTCATTACAAAGTGATCAAAAAGGAGAGAAAAAAATAGAAGATGAAAAAACTTAAAGGAGTTGTAATGGTAAAAAAAATGTTCCCTAAATAGCTTCCTTTACCTTAGTGCAGTCCTCCTTCACTTGCCTCATCCTTCGATTTTGCTTTTAAATGTCCTTATTTCTTCTGAGAAATCCTCACTTCCTGTTTTTCTGTCTGTAACTACACACAGTAATGCAAGGCTTTTTTCCCTGGTGTAGAGAAGGCCTCTGGAGGGAGGAGGGGGCGAGTAGGAGTGTCAAGACGCCCACTAACACACAAAGGCCCAGATTCAGGTACGACTTGCGCGGGAGCAAGTGTGATTTGCGCCGCGCAAGTACGGATTTGCTCCCAGGCAAATTTGCGGGTGACCCAGAAAGCAAGCTAAGCCTGAAATGTGCCATTTTTGCACGGAGGCAGTTTCTCTGCCCCGGCGCAATTAAGGGGCAATTTTGCTCAGGGAGCAACTTGCGCTCTCATGGTTTTCCCTCAGCAAATGTGCAAATGAGGAACTGCCACTGATTCATAAACTTGCGTGTGTGAGGAGCATTTTGCTCCCAAAGCGCGCAAGCTGTTTGGCCGGGGCAAAATTGCACTTTATAAAAGCAGGGGCAAGTTAGCAACAGATGGCCACAGGTCAGCTGGAGAGCAACTACAGCAGCACCAAGACGGATGAGCTGAACAAGCAGAGCACCCACACTTTCTGGATCTCACATCTGTGTGCCAACATGCCAGGGGCAGCTACAAAATAAAAAAAAGCTCATAATCTGAGCATCAATAAAATAAAAAAAACTCAAAATCTGAGCATAACCAAAAAACAAGCTCATAATCTGAGCCACAAAAAAAATGGTCACAATTTTTTTTTTTCTTTTGGACATCTTTGGCCCAAGGGTGCCCCGGCTCTGGCTCTTCAGACGCCGTGGTGGAGCATGGGGTGGGGATGGAGGGGGGGGGACATAAACTCCTACTTCATCTCTCCTGGCAGGTGGTGCCTGCAAGCCCTCCATGGCGTTGGCCAGGCGGTTGAGGACGGTGTTGGTCTGTCCCAACATCCTCATCTGCCATGTGGTGGTGATCCTCAACTGCCGTCGGGTAAGTCTCCCCTCCTCCCGCACAGCAGCAGTGTTGGCCTCCACCGCACCTGCCAACCTGCTCACCTCCGAAGTTAATAATGCAGTGGCATCCTGCTGTTCAACCAGACAGGTCACAATGGCTGCGCAGTTGCCACTAACATCCTCCAGGTCTCATTCTGTCGGTCCCCCCGGTCAGCATGGTGGGTGAGGGCCTGCTGGACAGAGGAGGAGGAGGATGCCAGGCTGTCCGCCACCCGCCTCAGGTCTCCCACCATCTCCCCTATATGGTGGGTCTGCCGGGCCTGCTCCTAGGGTTGCCACCTCATCCCTTTAAAACAGAACACATATGAATTACACAGGTTCTGTGGCTGATTAAGGTGGTAATTGAACTCAAGTGGAGCCTTATCTAAATTAAATCAGCCACAGAACCTGTGTAATTCATATGTGTTCGGTTTTAAAGGGATGAGGTGGCAACCCTACCTGCTCCTCCTGCAGACCCTCACGGAGGCTGGAGGGTACACCCCTAGTTTTAGAAAGAGCCTTCCTTGGAGGAGAGGCTGGGGCACGAACTGAGGGAGCAGAAGGGGAGGGGGGTCACACAGGAGGGAGTGACACTGGAGGGGGGGACACTGGAGGGAGGGACACTGGAGGGGCTTGCCCTGGAGGGGGATGATGTTATGGTCGGGGGGTGGTGGGTCGGTCAGGGATGGTGGGATCCTCCTGGAGGGACACTGCTTCCTCCAGATTGAGGATAACTGCCTCCTCCACCACTTCCTCCTCCCTAGATGGACTCTGGCCGATATCCTCCTCCACCAACATGCCCAGGATCTGCAGAGGGCCTGACTGCACCCCATGATGTTCTGGGGATGGCGTGGGTCGCCCTACAGCCGACGACAGCCCAGCCTCAACATCAACATCTGTGGATGACGCAAAACAAAAATGTTGCTGGAGCAACACACTTATCATATGTTCCCTTCTACCCCCTCCCATGATACACAGCAGATATGAGAAACAAAAACTTGTTACATGTTCCCTTCTACCCCCTCATATGTTCCCTTCTACCCCCTCCCATGATACACAGCAAATATGAGAAACAAAAACTTGTTACATGTTCCCTTCTACCCCCTCATATGTTCACTTCTACCCCCTCCCATGATACACAGCAGATATGAGAAACAAAAAACTTGTTACATGTTCCCTTCTACCCCCTCATATGTTCCCTTCTACCCCCTCCCATGATACACAGCAGATATGAGAAACAAAAACTTGTTACATGTTCCCTTCTACCCCCTCATATGTTCCCTTCTACCCCCTCCCATGATACACAGCAGATATGAGAAACAAAAACTTGTTACATGTTCCCTTCTACCCCCTCATATGTTCACTTCTACCCCCTCCTATGATACACAGCAAATATGAGAAACAAAAACTTGTTACATGTTCCCTTCTACCCCCTCATATGTTCACTTCTACCCCCTCCCATGATACATAGCAGATATGAGAAACAAAAAACTTACCAGTCCACAAGTCCCCAACAGTGGAGTCATAGCCTGGCAGTCCCTCCACCTGCTCCAGCGCTAGACTATGAGAGATGACCTCCTCCTCCGGATTGAGTCGCACAGAACAGGCTGGTCCTCCTCCGGTGTCCCTGCTGTGCTTTTTAATGAGGACAATTTTGTCCCGGACGCGACGCCGCATGTCCGTGAACTTTTTCTGGATGTCCATCCAAGTCCGGTCCTCAAAGCCCAGGGCATTGATGTCTAAGGTTATCGCCTCAAATATTGCCCTCCTTTGGGCTACGGTAGTATTTTGGCGTTCAGCGCCATACAGAACAGCAGTATGGCGCGTCAGTGCCGCCAGCATGATCTCCATCTCCACTGCCACAAAATTAGCCTTCCTCTTTTTTTTTTTTTTGCCCGGGAGGTGCCATCTCGCAGAAAAGGGCAAAATTACCTTGCTCAGGGGGGGGGTGGAACAAGCAGGATGTAATTTTGCACAGGACCTGCGCAGGTCTGCCCCTATTTATTTGCTCAGTGCAAGCAGTTGGGCAAAATTTGCCCTGAAAATAGGCGCAAACCACTGCTGAGTGGAAAAAAGATCATTTGCATAGGGCACACCCACTTTCACTTGCGCTGCCTTAGGCCCTGATTTTTGCCTTACAAAGGAGCAAGTTAGCAGACAAAAGGAATCCTGAATCAGGTGGCAATCTTTCCAATTTGCCCCAGCAAGTGCAACTAATGGGCAAATCTACCTGAATCTGGGCCATAGTCTTGCATTACTGTGTGTAGTTACAGACAGAAGAACAGGAAGTGGGGATTTCTCAGAAAAAATAAGGACATATAAAAGCAAAAACGAAGGATGAGGTAAGTGAAGGTGGACTGCACTAAGGTAAAGGAAGCTATTTAGGGAAAAAAATTACCTTTCCAACCCCTTTAAACAATGGAGTGGCTGTCTAGAGGCAAAACTACATAATATATTAAACTGTTGCTGGTACATAATTAACGAAAATGGATTACAAAATTAAAATATAATGAAAATAAAATGTGCAATTACAATCCTAAAATACAGATTAAAATGTATATAGTATAAAAAAAACTGCAACAATTAGGAGAAGGCAATATACAAGGAAAAAGAACCGCTTCTCCTGGTGTATGATGAGAGCCTGAAGTGGAGTGTCTCATAGAGTGCCAGCCCGCCTCCGTGGGAAACTTGTAATAGAAGAAAAATGGCTGCACATCCAAAGATTCTGATTGCCTTTTATTGTTCACAGTGATGACACCAACATGAAGTCATGTTGACGCTTAATCAAAACAATGACTAGAATGGCTGATGGATCTTAAATAGACCGCCCCAATAGCTACATGTGTTTCCTGGGGCTGTGATAATCAGCAATAGTACACAGCCCGATCAATCAATCACAAAACTTTAGCCACAAGGGGCATCTGAGTACAAATTCAAACACAAACTCAAACTGAAGGTCCATGTTCTCGTGCATACCGAGAACTCCTCCATATACAAAAGGACATGAACCAACAATCGCATAGAAACATTGTATACAATATACATAGACAACACCAATTAAAACAATTAAAGAAGAAAGATAAATACATACAGTGTCAGAAAGAGAGGATAGAGATTGTGATAAATATAAAACCATTAATCGAAGTTGTGAACATACAAATGTATGCAGGTGCATACATAAGCATGCACCCACACACAAATGTAAGGAAACCTACATCTAAAATCATTTATTCCTCCGTGCAAGTCTGAAGATAAATCCAACAGCAAATATGTATGTGCACATGCACACACACATATGCTCACATCATGAAAACTTGCCACCATCGCAGGGTTTGCATGTACCCCAATACAGTTACAGTATGGCTCTCCTATGATAATCGGATGTGAACCTTACACGTGAGTATAATACATATAATTATATAAACTTTGTTCCAATGCATCCACACAAAATACGTGCAAATAAAGATGGTAGGAAACACTCACAGATAAATATAAAAAAATAAAGATACAAGATCATTTAATAAATGCCATCTCGTAAAGGAATCCATAACCCAGACGAGGAACCAGCTATAATAGCGGGATTCTACACAATAAAGTGAAGACATAAAAACACACCAGCACTGTCCGACAGTCCATACATAAACTGATGCAGATCGTACAGTGATCCTCCAACCCGAATCATATACGATACATAGCAGGGGCGGACTGACAACTCATGGGGCCCCCTGGCAATAGGAGATTATGGGACCCCCCGGGCAATAGAAGATTATGGGGCCCCCTGGCAATGGATTATGGGTTCACAGTATACACACATACAGTATACACACACAGACACACAATATACACACACCGTATACATACACATACACACACTGAAAAGGTACTGGAGAGGTGGGGCAGCTATAATCTTGGGATTTTTTAAAAAACACCAATTTTTACATACTATCCCTGGTTTTACTGAGGCTGGCAACCCTGATGGGCCCCCTAGTGGCATGGGGCCCTCAGGCAGTGCCTGAGTGGTCAGTCCACCCCTGATACATAGTGCAGAGACCAGTGAAACGAGTGGTCAAGATATGTCCAGCATGCATGGAAATAGGGCATACATTGGCCTCCGTCCCCATGTACGGAGGGAGACACAGTGGGACTCATTCGTAAAAATGACTGACATCCCACTCGAAAAGTGAGCCCAAGTGGAATGCGAGTCTGGAAAATCCAGAATGCCTCCCTGTGACACAGGGACCAGAAAGCATATCCCCCCGCCGCCTGGACACCCTGACTTTTTCAATAACCTGGACCCGCATAGCTGTTTTGTCACCATTGTGGCACCTGTTGAAATGTTTGGCAACATTGGTTCTTCCCACATATTGCAAATTACAGATAGTGCATGTAATTAAATAAACTATATGGCTAGTATTACAGTTAAATAAGGACCCGATATACACTTTGTGGATGGCAGTGGAGCTAAATGTGGTGCCACCAAAGATGTGGCTGCAACAGGCACATCCCACTGCTCCACACCGATAGTTGCCCCTTGCAATGTAGCCATGTGACTGATCGAGGGGCTTTAGTATGAAAGAAGCTAGGGGCCAGGGAACAACCCAAAGACGGAGCTCTATGTGAAACAATATTGGCTCCTCCCCATAAGATCTCGGAACTGGTATCGTCCGAGAACAGGGTGGGTGGATGCCTATTGAAAATATGTTTTATCGTATTAAATTCACTGCTAAAAGGGGTAGAAAGTGTTAATTGGTTACATTTATTGACCTTCTGTCAGGCAACTATTTATTAATTCAGATCTATCTTTCCGTTTGGCTATAGCAAGGGCTCTATCCAGCATCCATCTATGGCATGGGTGCTCAACCTGTGGCTCTCCAGCTGTTTCAGAACTACAATTCTCATGAGGCATTGCAAGCTACTGACTGTTACAAGCATGACTCCCAAAGGCAGAGGCATGATGGGACTTGAAGTTCTGCAACAGCTGGAGAGCCACAGGTTGAGCACCCATGATCTATGGTATCCCCGCTGTAAAAATCTCCCGGAGGGAGACTGTGCCTCCTATTCAAACTGTTCATTGTCACTGCAGATACGTCTAATATGCAAAAATTGGCCGACAGGGATACCTTTGTTGATGTTTTTTGGATGGCCCGACTGGGCAAGTAACAAAGAATTGCCTAAAAGGGGGAGAGTGGTACATACTTTGCCATCAGCATCCATCAGGCAAACATCCAAAAAGCACTACTGTCTGCCGTGCCAGTAAATGAAAGCTTCAGGCTGTTGTCGTTAAGATATGCAAGAAGGGATGGCATGAGTTCCACTCCCCTATGAACAACCAACAAGAGATCGTCTATAAATCTAAAATAAACAACAATTTTAGCTCTATAGGGATTCCCACCCCCAAAGATGTGGGACCGCTCCCACCAACCCATGTACAGGTTGGCCAGTGAGAGCAAACATTTCACTCACATAGCTACCCCACACCTCTGGAGGTAGAAATCCCCATTGAACACAAAGAAATTGTGTGACAGTAGATACTCCAGCACATCTGCAATGAAAAGTCGGTGTTCAATAGATAGATTGGTCAGCGTTTCCAAATGAAAGAGCATGGCTGTGATTGCCTGAATTTGGGGGATGGAGGAGTAGAGGCTGCTGATATCAAAGGTAACCCATGCATAGTCGTCCTCCCACCTGAAATCTTTCATGACATACAGGAGGTGATTGGTATCTTTAAGGTAACCTGAGAGCTGGCTCACCAAAGGCTGTAACTGTCTATCCAGCCACTGGCCCAACCGCTCATTGAGGGAATTGATACCCAATATTATGGGCCTACCATGCAGAGGGTCTAACCCTTTGTGTGTTTTTGGAAAATTATAAAACGTAGGAAGAATAGGACAGTTCGGTACTAGAGATGCGGCCTCCTTTTGACTAAATAGACCAAGTCCCAATCCCCTGCGTATCAATTTCACAAGCACACACTTTTTGGTGTGGTCCCCACTCAGTGTTCCATAGGTAGACCGATCTGATAGTTGTTGGATAGCTTCCTGCAGTATTGCTCCGTGTTTAAAACCACAATCAAACATCCCTTTTCTGAATTACAGACAATAATTGTATCGTCCTCACTAGGGATGAGCCGAACACCCCCTTGTTCGGTTCGCACCAGAACCTTCGAACGGACCCAACGTTCGCGTGAACATTTAGAACCCCATTGACGTCAATGGGACTCGAACGTTTAAATTCAAAAGTGCTCATTTTAAAGTCTAATATGCAAGTTATTGTCGGAAGGAAACATGTATCAATTGAAAAAAAGTTTTAAAACGTCCGTTTTTTCTGGAGCAGTGATTTTAATGATGCTTAAAGTGAAAAAAAAATATGAAAAATTCCTTTAAATATCGTACCTGCTGGGTGTCTATAGTATGCCTGTGAGGTGGCATGTGTTTAGAACTATCCCTGCACAAAATGAGATTACTATAAGAAAAAAGTCATTTAAAACTGCTTGCGGCTTTAATGTAATGTCTGGTCCCTGCAATATGGATAAAAATCATTGATAAAAATGGCATGGTTTTCCCCCCACTCCCCCCAGGTCATTACAAGCCCCTTTGGCCCTATATACTTTGAACAGCATTATACAGGCAGGGAAAACAAGACAGGCACTGTAGGTTTGTTGTTAAGTAGAATCTGTTTGTAATTTTTAATGGGTACTTTTTTAAAGTGTAGCTCCAGCCATAAAATCTATTTTTAAGCTTTTCTGAAAACATAGAGAAGGGTTATCACCCCTGTAAACATTTGTTTTGCTGTCTGTGTGCATCTGTTCAGAAGATTGCAATTCACTTTCTGTCCCAATGACAAATGATTTTTTGAAAATTAGTTTTCTTTAGTGAAACAAGGATTGGTGATAAAGCATCAATGGACAGGAGACACCTCTTACAGAAGAGATAGGATTATGAAGGATGAGAGGGATTATAGCGGTGCCATTTAATCAAGTCATACAGAAAAGTCAAAACAAAATTATAAATATTTTATTTATAGTAGAAAAATAGAAGATAAAAACAGTAATGATCGACTAAGATTGACATGAGTTGTTACATAATCCTGACATGTTTCGGCAAATCGTTGCCTTCCTCAGGGGTGCGAGTCAATCAGTATGTCTTTGTACAATCTAATGGAAGATATACATGCATAATTAATACATTACAGTATAAACAGATGAATGTCTCAAAACATGGCTATGTTCTCAAAAGACTCAGTGCACACACAATGATCTCAGGTGTGGAGGTGACCATATGAAAATGACCAGAGTGGGAGCCATACATACCCTGTAAGTCCAAACAAGAAGCAGAGCCAAAGTGCAGCAAATCGCAGCGCCAATCACAGCAACACTCCAACCTTAGTGCGGTTGCAGGGGGCTAATATTGCACACTAGAGTATAGAAAATTCAAAAAAGGGGAAAACAGGGATTAGAAGACCAATTCTCCCCTTTTTTGAATTTTCTATACTCAGAGGATTTTCGGTGGGAAAGGTGTCCAAGTCTGATCTTGCCCCTAGGTATTCCCGCACCATGTAAAAGACGCGGGCGATGGTTGCTGGAACCGGTCATACCTTGGGGCTGCGGACTAAAAAAATTGTCTGAACGCATCGGTCAGACGGCCACCTTCTCCACCGCTCCTTCTGTGACTGACCGAAGCCTCAGCAACACGTTGTCCAGGACCTGGACAACGTGCACAGACCTTTCTGCAAGGTCTCCCGAAGATGTTTTTTCTTCTGCTCCCTCTGCGCCGGCAAGATAAGGTCCGCAACCTTATTCTTGGAACGTGGATCAAGGAGAGTTGCCAGCCAGTAATGATCCCTCTCCTTGATAGCACGAAGACGAAGATCCTTCCGCAGGCTTTGCAGGATCAGGGAGGCCATACAACGTAGGTTTGCTGAGGCATTCGGTGCGGAATCCTCAGCCACCTTATCCCAGCCACGAACAAGTCCATGGGTTCCTTGGCACTGTAATTGATCCCTTGAAGACGGCTGCTGATGCTGAGTGCTAGGCTCCACCTCCATGCTGAAACAATCCTCCTCCTCGTCCTGTGTGATAGGCGGGCAAGCAGGAACACTGTCTGAATAAAGGGGGCCTTGAGAGGTATGGAAGTCCTCCTCTTCCTCCCTCTGTTCTGCCTCAAGGGCCCTGTCCATTATTCCACGCAGCGTGTGCTCCAACATGTGAATAAGAGGGACAGTCTCACTGATGCATGCACTGTCCTCAAATGGTGACAGGACAGTGCATGCATCCCTGATCATGGCCCACTGGTGTGGGGAAAAAAACAAGCTCCCCTGACCCAGTTCTGCTGCCATATTGGCACAGATACTCATTGATGGCCCTCTGCTGCGTGTGCAGCCGCTGCAGCATGGCCAACGTAGAGTTCCACCTGGTGGGCATGTCACAGATTAGGCGGTTCTTGGGCAGGTTGTATTCCCTTTGGAGGTCTGCCAGCCGAGCACTGGCATTATATGACCGTCGGAAATGCACACAGACTTTCCTGGCCTGCTTCAGGACATCCTGTAAGCCCGGGTACCTGCCCAAGAACCGCTGCACCACCAAATTAAGGACATGAGCAAAACGGGGCACATGGGTCAGTTGTCCCTGTCGCAGGGCGGAGAGGAGTGTGGTGCCATCGTCGCTAACCACCATTGCTGGCGTGGCGTCAACCACCTCTGAGCCTGCCCCTGCAGAGCTAACAGAACCTCTGCCCCAGTGTGCCTCCTTTCCCCCAAGCACACCAGCTCAAGCACCGCATGGCATCTCTTTGCCTGCGCACCTGCGTAGCCCCTTGAACGCCTACGGAGCACCGCTGGTTCCGAGGACACATCAGCACAGGAAGAGGCCACAGAGGAAGAAGAGGAGGAGGGGGTGGAGAGAGGTGTGTCACAACCAGTAGTAGCATTTTGGAGGCGGAACAACCTCCAACACTACTGTACCTTGTCCTGCATCCTTCCCAGCTGCCAGCAGAGTCACCCAATGCGCCGTGAAAGATAGGTAACGTCCCTGTCCATGCCTGCTGGACCATGAGTCAGCGGTAATATGCACCTTGCCACTGTCCACCCTGTCCAGCGAGGCATGGACATTGCCTTCCACATGGCGGTAGAGAGCCGGAATCACCTTCCGTGAGAAAAAGTGGCGTTTGGGAACTTGCCACTGAGGTACCGCACATTCCACACATTCCGCACATTCCACAAACTCAGCGAGGCATGGACATTGCCTTCCACATGTGCTGCTATGAGTCCATAGAACTGTAGTGTACTGCAAGATCCACAACAATTGCCACAAACATCCAGTGAAATAATATCCAGTGATAGAAGCTGTTAATGGTCCACCTTCACATATGAATAAGCAAATAATGGAACAACCTCTTAGCCCATGGAGACTCAGGACGACATATGCAAATAAGAAGATAAGATCTGAAATAGTGTAATCCTGTTTATTATACTTAAAAATGCTCAAATAAAAAGCCAAATGGCTGCTTACTTTAGGAGTGCCCAAGGCCCGGCACTGAGGCTGGATGGCATAGAATCACATTGGTGGAGATGGTCCCGACTCGTGTGCGCTGGCGTGTGTTTCACCCTGCACCGCAGTGAGCCAAAGGGAACCGGAAGTGACCTCGGTACGTGACCAGGTGACGCCTCTACAACCGTTTCGTTGATCAAATACCACCAAAAGCAAGCTCTATTTGTGGGGGAAACAAGGACTTACATTTAATTTGGATACAAGTGACGCACGACTGCACAATTGACAGTTAAAGTAACAGTGCCATATCGCAAAAAAATTGCCTGGTCATGAAGGGGGGTAAATCTTTAAGAGTTGGAGTGGTTATATTAGTTGGAATGGTTTTGGTGCATTTATCATAAGACTTAGTTTTTTCTATTGGCAACATTGATAATGAATTTCTTGGATTGGTTATACATTTTTTATTTACAAAGATTATGATGTATACTAATACTTTTATATTTGGAGGCGTGTGACGTCATGGAACACTCGGCGACCCTCCGCACCCTCCAGACCAAGGTGAAAGCTCTTGAATATAGGGCAAAGGATGCCGAAAATAGGAACTGGAGGAACAACCTCCAGATAATTGGCCTGGCTGAGGTGGGAACACGACGGGGCTTTGTGAAAGACATGCTCTGCAATCTCCTTCCTGACACCCACTTCTCTCCCCAGTACACCGTGGAGAGGGCCCACTGAGTCCTGCCAAAGCCGGGTCTTCCTGGGGCTCCCCCTAGAACTTTCATGCTCCACATGCTGAATTAGCCTTGGCCTAGTTTCGGTCTGACTCCCTTTCAGTTTTTAGTTTTCAGTTAAGTTAATTTTTTTCTGCAACACAAGCTACGTGCCCCTGACAGGATCAGGAGGCCTGCTCACTTTTCCACTACATGCCTACCGGAGCCTCTGGGGTCTCACTTTACAGGAACTCAGGATTCCCAGGTGGTTTGACATTGCATTGCTCTGGGGGGTATAGAAACAGTTTTTTTCTTGTTTTCCCTTGCCCCTAATGGGGGACTATTCCACGAAACCCAGTAGCATTCCTGTTACCGGCGGAGGAGCGTGCCGGGGAGTACTGTCAAGCTCAAGGGACCCCCTGAATGAGATCCGTACGGGTCAAGCTCGCCTCTTACACAAGTCCCCCCTTTGCAGCCTGCGTGCGGAGTTGGGACCCGGGAATAGAAGCTCTTCCCAGTTCTGGGAGAGCGGGGGGGGGGGTAGTGGCCCTTGCAGGCCTGATTTATGTGGGTTTTACAATTCATTAAGATGTTTTATTGCTGACATATATTTCAGCATTGCATGTGTACTACTTCTGCCTTATCTGGGTCCAGTCCGCTGAGTTGTTCTTTGCATTATCCTGACCTCCTTCACCTATTCAGGCCTGATGTCAGCCCTTAACATCATGTCCTGGAATGGAACACCAGGGGTCTAAACTCTCTGGTCAAAAGATCACTGGTGTTCCAGTTTATTAAGATGTAAAGCCCCCATATATACATCCTCCAAGAAACCCACCTGGTGGGCAGTAAAACTTTAGCCCTAAAAAAAACATGGGTGGATAGTCACTAACGCTCCACCTACTCCAACTTTGTGTGGGGTGTCAGTGTCCTGGTCAACAAGTCACTGCCCTTCACTCTCCTGGACATGGCGCTGAACCCAGACGGCAAATATGTAATTGTGAATGCCCGAATTCTCTCACAGACGTGGTCTGTATTTGCCACCCCCGGCATCGCTGACACTGCTGAACAAAACGTCCAAGTTAGCTGACTTTGCAGCCGATCACATCGTTTTGCTAGGTGACTTCAATATGACTCCTGACCCCACTCTAGAAAGAATGGCAACTTCTGCTTCCCATTACTCTGGCCTGCAGACTTGAGCTGAGACGAAAACCTATGGGTTGACAGATGTATGGAGATGGAGGTACCCCCAATCCTGGGCCTACACATGCCACTCTGCCACCCATAGGTCCCTTTCTCACATAGATCTGATTTTTGCTGGACACTCTGTCCTGTCTAGGGTTCAGGAAGTCAAGATACTGCCCAGAGGCATTTCGGATCATGCGCCCCTCCTGTTTTTATACTGTAACCCGGTCTCCCCCACAAACAGACTCAGGAAGCTCTCCAGATTTTGGGTTTCAGACCCAGATGTGGACGTTCAATATAAGAAAGAGTTGGAGGGATTCTGGGCAACTAACCTGGGCTTGGCAGAGCTTACGGTAGTGTGGGATGCCTTTAAGACATTCTCGAGAGGGCAACACCAGACCATCATTGCCGCTGTTAGGAAGGAAAGAGATCCGCCTTAACTAAGACCAAATCCGCGGCTGCCATACAAGAGACGACGTATATTAGTTCCCGTGACCCCCAACACTATACTCGATTACAATCCCTGACCAGAGAGGTTGTATCCCTCCGCACTTCTCTCACTCAAAAGAAATTGCTTGCACAATCCCAACGTATATTTGAGCAACGAGAGAGATTGGGCAAACATTTGGCCTGGCTCTCCAGAGAGCAATCCGGGAGGATCAGTGTTACCTATATTCTTGGACCTAGTAGACATCTCTTGTATATCCCCGAAGACATTAACAGCTATTTCGTCTCATACTACATGTCCCTCTACACATCTAGGGTGGACTATAGTGAGGACAAACTGCTATCCTAATTGGAGGCTGTTGACATCCCTGTCTTGACTGATGAGTACAGAGGAGATCTGGATAGGGCCATCACGGTTGAGAAAACAACCCGCAAGCCAGAGTGTACCGGAACACCTGTTTATCAGATCCATTTCCGCTGAACCATGGAACGAGGCAGGGATGCCCTCTCTCTCCGGGGCTTTTTGCCCTGACGATGGAACCCCTGGGCGCCTTTATTAGCAGACACGGAAGTAAGGGGTATACGGGTAGGGACCATCGAGGAAAAACTCTCCCTTTACGCGGATGATGCCCTGCTTTATTTAGCAGATGCATCCACATCTCTTTTCGTAAGGCCTTATCCCTATTCGATCAGTTTAGCAAGTTCTCAGGAGTACGCATCAACTGGGACAAGTCGGTACTCTTCTTACTCCACTCTCTGCCCACTTATCCTGACACCCAGACGCAGCTCCAATGGGTCGAGGGACCCTCTGGACATAGCTGTGGTTGCTCTGATCACTCTGTAGTGTCTGTACCACCTAATCTACACCTTTCCACCTCTCCAGCTGCTTCTACATCTGCTCTGCAGGAATGAGAAGGAGGGCTTTCTGGTGATCCTCATCACATCAAACTGGCCCAGGATAAAATGGTACTCAGACATGCTTAGACTCTTGGTGGACTCTTTGGAAACCCTTCTAGATTGTCTGGACTTTCTGGTCCAAAGATAGGTCCATCATCCTGCTTCTCAGTCACTGGGAAACTCCTGCCATCACACAAGTCTATTTTGCGAGTCGAGACCAGGAAATTCCATACTAATAAGTACTCTGTAGAATGCATCCTGTCTTTTCCTGTCTTGTCTAGACCAGCATCTGACTCTGAGTACCATCAAGGGTCAAATCTGAAACTTGGCTATTCTGTTTCAGAGGCCAGTCATTCCCTAGTTAAGGCATTTGTGCAGGCTGTCACACACATCTCTCCCCTGTAAATTCTTATTTGACTCCATGGGACTTTAACTGGTTCTTTCAGCTCTTCAGAGGTGGCCCTTTTGAATATATTTGGATTATTCCCTTATCTGGCCTTACTAGCAGGTAGGCCTTTCTGGTTGCTTTCATCTTTTTCTTTTTATTGTCTTGATGTGGTACACTATGTGAGAGTCTACCTCTCAGCTACAGTCCCTTTTAGGCAAACAGAGTTCTTCTTTCTACCTCCTGAGGGTTTGTGCAGGGGGCATCCTTTCCTCTCGCTTCACCATTTCTTGGTGGATTATAAACAATTCATCTTTGATCTAGTAGATGGGGTTCACACCCTGCCAGATCCGTTTGCTTAATAGGATTTTCAGCATCAGGCTTCTGTTTCTCAGATTTTCAAGGCTAACATTTTTTTTTTTTTCACGCCTTTTCTGAGTTTTACCAGGTGGCTGTGTAGGCCGCCTCTAATGCCAGTTTTGTAAGGTGTTGTCCGAGTCTATCAAGTCCTGTGTTTCCTGTGTTGCCCATCCCTCAGTTGAAAGTTTTTTTTACTTACCAGTAACATCTGTTTAGTCCCCCCCACTTTGATTTTCCTAGTGGTTGCTACAAAAGTGAAGCTAGTGGGAGAGGTTAGGGTATAGGGAGTGTCCCTGTTTTTGTTTTGTTTGTTTTTTTAGCCAATGTCCAATCACCAGAAAGGTAGCTACACATAACCCTTTATTAAAGACTAAAGATGCTGTGTCCTTTACTGTACTGAGAAAATAATTTTGCTAGCAAGTCAAAAATCCTAATATGTATCCCTTGACTTTTTTATTTTCCAACCAATACTTTCTGTTATAGAACATATCCAATAACAAAATCAAAAAATCTAATTTCTTCATAAATATAGGCCAAAATATATTCTGCTACATGTCTTTGGGAAAAAATCCCAATAAGTTTTTAATATTTAGTCTGTAGGAAGGTTATAGCGTCTACAATCTATGGTGTATACACTGCTCAAGAAAATTAAAGTAACACTTTTTAATCAGAATACAGCATTAAGTCAATTAAACTCCTGCGATATTGATCTGGTCAGTTAAGTAGCAGAGGGGGTTGTTAATCAGTTCCAGATGCTTTGGTGTTAATGAAATTAACAGCAGGTGCAATAGATGGGCAAAAATGCGATGACCTCCAAAACCGCAATGGTTTTACAGGTGGAGGCCACTGACATTTTGTTTCCCTACTCCTCTTTTCTAAATGTTTTTCATTTAGCTAGGGTCAGTGTCACTACTGGTAGCATGAGGTGATACTTGGACCCCATAGAGGTTGTATAGACAGTCCAACTCGTTCAGAATGGCACATCAATGCACAGTCTCAAGAGCATGGAGGAGATTCCAGGAGATAGGCAGTTACTCTAGGAGAGCTGAACTGGGCCATAGAAGGTCCTTAACCCATCAGCAGGACTGGTATCTGCTCCTTTGTGCAAGGGTGAACAGGATGAGAACTGCAGAGCCCTACAAAATTACCTCCAGCAGGCCACTGGTGTGAATGTCTCTGACAAAATAATCAGAAACAGACTTCATAAGGGTGGTCTGATAGCCCGACGTCCTCTAGTGTGGGCCCTGTGCTCACTGCCCTGCACCGTGGAGCCTGATTGGCATTTGCCATTGAACACCAGAATTTGCAGGTCCACCACTGGCACCATGTGCTTTTCACAGATGAGAGCAGGTTCACCCTGAGCACATGTGACAGATGTGAAAGGGTCTGTAGAACGTTATGCTGCCTGTAACATAGTTTAGCAAGACCGGTTTGGTGGTGGGTCTGGGGATCGCTGGTGCAGTGGGTCCTGGGTTCCTCCTGGTGCACGACAATTCCTGGCCACATGTGGCAAGAGTATGCAACCAGTTCCCGGAGGATGAAGGAATTGATATCATTGAATGGCCCCCATGCTCGTCTGACCTAGATACAATAGAACACCTCTGGGACATTGTTTTGGTCCATCCGATGCATCATTTTTTCACTTTGATTTGGGGGGGGGGGTCTTTAAACTGAGCCCTCTGTAGTTTGATAATTTCCATCAAACAATGTGGCATCCTTTCATTCCTAATACATTACCCAGTCCATAGACTGTATAGATATCCAGTATAGATATCCAGCATGGTATTTTTCCTCATTGAGATCTGATGTGTTTTCAAAATGTTTCTTTTTTGAGCAGTGTATAATTGAAATTTGATCAGTCCTGGTGTACTGACAGCAGATGTAATTTTTTGAGGCCCTTAAAATGCTAAGACAGTACAAATACCTTCCAAGTTACCCCCTTTTTGAAAAGTAGACAGTCCAATGTATTTAGTAAGAGGAAGAGGGGCACCGGAGGATAGAATGGTCGCGGCTGCTAGTACCGCAAACCAAAATGTAAACTATCACCCAGAAAAGGATTTTGTATATATGGACTTTCTCAGTACTGATGACACAAGTAGATACAGTAAAAATTAATTTATTGTACATAAAAAATATATACATTTAAAAACAGAACTTATGACAATCAACCTCACACTAGTTACAGCAGTGGAATATAAACGGAAATCCGTATGGTATCGAATGTTGTGAGGTGAAGTCAAAAGGAGACCTCTACCGGTTTCGCGGGAGACCGCTTCTTCAGGAGGTAATTACCAAGGGTCAAGGACCACCATGGAGCACGCCACTTATGCCCCCGGCGGCGAACAAGGGGGAAAAGATTTGTTCTCAAGGCTGATGACCGCACTTGATTAGGGCAGCTGGGATGTGAGCATTGCGGCAAGTATAAATACAGGTCTGTTGATACAGAGCAGCAGAGGGTAATCAGCTGTTGACCATCACGGATGTATGGTCCCACAAAAACACACTGTGTAACAATTGACAGTGGTGTGGGCCAGGTGGAAGAGTAACCGCACAGAACCGCTCAGATCCCAGGAGCATAGCCCATGGAGAGTCACAAAGAGCTGGAATAATGACCGTGGCGTCATTATTCCCACTTAAGGTGAAAGTCCTAGTTGAATTTTCAATTTATCCCAAATACGCAATAAATGTGCTGTAAGAAAAGACAAAGAAGAGACTGTACCCCGGACAGAGATCGAAAGGAGCAATTGACTGTTTTCTATGTACCCATTGTTTAAGATGGAAATGATTAAACCAGTTTACTAGTCTAGTTAACACCGCTGCAACATGGTAGTAATATAGGTCCGGTGCCCCTACACCCCCTTTTGCTTTAGGGAAAAAGAGGAATCCCCCAGGGTGGGGCTTTAGCGGTAACAGCTCATTAATTCAAAAAGCCTTATTTGATGTTTTTTTGCATTTTTTGCTTTAGGGAGGGATAGAATTCTCCTTTGCAGTCTAGGTCTATTGGAGCCCCAAATAAACCTTGTAAAAGCAGATTGTAGAGTAACAAAAAAGGAGGGGGGAGCCACTATAGGTATAGTTTGGAAAAGATAAAGAAAACGCGGTACCATATCCATTTTCAAAATATTGACCCTCCCAAACCATGAATACTGGGCTCGATCGTACTTTTTAAGATCTTGTATTGTACGCTGCATAAGAGGATAATTATTTTCTATATATTGTCTATCAAGATCTTGTGGGATTTTTATACCCAAATACTTGAGTGTCGAAGTACAGATCTTAAATGGGAAATTATTCCCAAGAGCCTGAACTTGATGTGGTGACAGAGATGCATTAAGAATTTCAGATTTAGACAAATTTACTTTTAAAATTGCTCAGGGCTCCAAAAGGCTGAAATTCATACAGAATAGATGGCATGGAGACATACGGGTTGGTAACGTAGAGTAAAAGATCATCGTCAAATACTGGCAACTTCACCTCCTGCCCGTCTAAACGGTATGCCTGTAATACAAGAATTTTGTCTAAGAGCTGTTACCAGATGTTCCGTTACTAAGACGAACAGGAGGGGAGATAGCGGACATCCCTGACACATACCATTTTGAATAGGGAAATTAGAGGATAACGATTGATTGAGCCCTATTTTTTCTCTTGGCTTAGTATACAGTGCCATGATTTTCCTTTAGCAGAATTGGTCCTAATCCTATTTGAATCAAATTTTTTTCCAAAAACGGACACCCTACACGATCAAATGCCTTCTCTGCATCAACAGAGAAGGCAAGTTGGTATTTTTGCTGACAGAGTATAATCGATAAGTAAAAGGGATTTAAGTGTGTTGTCACGTGCCTCTCTCCCCTGTACAAACCCAACTTGATCTGTACGTACCAGATTTGGAATATAAGATTGGACACGTAAGGCAGTCAATTTAGCATAGATCTTAATATCTACCCCTATTAAAGATATGGGACGATAACTAGAACATAAATTTAAATCCTTATCTGGTTTAGGAAGTAATGTAATGTGCGCCTCTGGGGTGTAAACCCATTAATAGCAGATATGCTATTAAACACCCGAAGCATGAATGGTGTAATAGAATCCTTATAGATCTTATACATTTTCGATGTAAAACCATCGGGTCCAGGACTTTTACCCGATGGTGTATTAGTAATCACATCCAAAAATTCCTCTAATAAAAAAAGGGGAATCTAAAGAATTCCTACTCTTTGTCTAATTTTGGGATGGCAGTTTCATGCACATATTCCTGTATACGACGGCCAAGAGAATCTAAGTCGAAGGATAATGGGGGTATAAGATTGTACAAAGCTGTAAAGTAATCACAGAAGGCCGTTTGGAGAGATTGTGGATCTGAAGTAATTTCCCCAGATGGTAAGGCAATACTAGGTATAAAAGTCGCTGAGGAGCGGGGATGTAATGAATGACCTTGCAAGTGGTCTCCCAGACTTATATCCATATCGGTACTTTCCTAAGGCATATCAATGTTCACTATTACTGTGGGACACCTCTAGAGACTGTAATAAAGATGACAGTACCAAAGATATATCCGCCAATAACTCCGGTGTTGGAGACCTTTTATGTGACATCTCGAGAGCCCGAAGCCTTGACAGAACTTTATGCATAGTCGCGGATCTTTCTTTAAGTAGGCTCCATGTTGAATAAACAATCTTCTTTAATACCGCTTTCAAGGCTTCCCATTGAATTGGTAATGAGGTCTCGTTGTGCTCATGGTCAGTGATAACATTTTTAATCGCTACCAAAATTGCCTGATGACATAGTGGGTCTAGCATAAGGGTTTCATTTAATCGCCATGACCAATCGAATTGAGGGGTCTGGGGAGGTTGTATTGTTAAAAAGAGAGGTGAGAGATCAAACCAAATGAAAGATCCAATATCCATAATTGGATTCCATTCCAATAACTGTGATCCCGTAAAAAGTAATTAACCTACTGTAGGATTGGTGAACTGATGAATAGTATGTATATTCCCGATTTTTAGGATTTAAGATACGCCAGAGATCCAACAGCCGATGTTCAAACAACTCTCTTTTAAAGGCTCTCAACCGCCTATAAGAAATATTTGATCGCTGAGAGGAGGTATCCATCTGGGGTTCTAATACCATATTAAAGTCTCCTCATACAAGGATCGTGCCCTCTGCAAATTCTGTCAAAAGGTGAAGATATTGTGTAATTGCTGTTATTTGATCATAGTTTGGGATATATAAATTGGCGATTGTAAAAACTTTATTACAGGGGGCGTGGCTTGCGTGTGCATGAGAATGAACGCGTAAGCTCCGCTACCCAGACCGGACAACGAGCGACTACCGGGCGATTCCGCCGCCACAATCGGCACCATCGGATCCGTCTCTCCTGAGCCCCGCCATCACAATGATCCGCAAACGGTCACAAGAAAGAGGCCCGAAAAAGTTGTAATCCTTCTCCTTCCAGCCCCGCCGAAAGAACCAAGATGGCGCCACCGGAGGATCAGCGAGACAGCTGCTAGAGTACACAAGCCTCCCTGGTGTCCATCCACAGGACCTACAGACCACACTGCAGCACTCTCTTCCTCCTGATTCCTCACCTGCAACCCCGGGGATGCAGAGCCCGGCTAAATCAAAGATGAGAATGGATCTCTCTAATCAGGCCCCGGTCGCAGTGAGTACAGGCCTTCATAATTACTCTATCTCTTCTCTGCAGTCCTCCATAGCACAGTTCTCGACAAAGGGGCAACCGGTGCTGGACACCACTATGAAGGACATGCCATCTTGAAGCTGATATACCCCGAGATGTTCTCCTGAGAGTTCACTTTTTTTCGGCTAAAGAACAGATCCTGAAAGCAAGGGAACTCTCTCCACTCCCAGCACCATACTCAGATATCCAGCTGTATGCAGACCTGTCCCAATACACACTCCAAATGAGGAGGCAGCTAAAATCCATCACAAAAGCCCTGAACAATCACAAAATAATTTACAAATGGTGCCATCCAGCGACCATCTTGGTCACATATAATGGCATTCCCCACACCATCTCCACCATGGAAGGGGGCATGAAGCTTCTGCACTCCTGGGGAATCCTGCCGGAAACCTCCTGTAATCAACCAGATCCTAACGGAGTTCCTAATTCGTTCACTTTTGGTCTCGGCCGGGAGAAGTTCAAGAAGCAAAACCCGATGCCGCTACACTGAGCGACTTTACCTGTCCGGTCTGGTCATGCGCTCTGTCATCTGCTTACTGAACTTTCCCCCACTACTGGTCAGCTGCTCGATCGAGCTACCTGTTGCTGACGCACCCGTTTGTCCCTCCTGTAGGGTGATTTATGTTCTATTTTTTCTTTAGCATCCTGATACTGCCTCGCTACTTGACCTGCTAAAGCACCAATAACACTCACCACATCGTCCAGTTTCCTCAGCTCTGGGTTGACCTCACCTACAACTGTAAGTACTCTCGTCTTTCCTGCACCATCTCTCCACGGAAAATGGGGATCAACATTCTCTCCCTCAATGCCAAAGGGTTAAATCACCCAGTGAAAAGGGCATCTTTATGGAAATCAGCGATTGCCTATAACTGTGACGTATTGTGCGTCCAAGAGACACACTTTGCTCTAAATGCTTCCCCTAAGGCCTCATACACATGACCGGACATGTCCGCTGAAACTGGTCCGCCGACCAGTTTCAGCGGACAGATCCGATCGTGTGTACAGGCTAGCGGACAGATTTCCAGCGGACAAATGTTTCTTAGCATGCTAAGAAACATGTCAGCTGGAAAGCTGTCCGGCTGACATGTCCGCTGGTTAGTATGTCTAACCAGCGGACCGAAATCCTGCACATGCGTCGAATTGATTCAACGCATGCGTGGAAGCATTGAACTCGCGCGTGAGAGAGAACGTCGGTGTCGTCTACGTCACCGCGTTCTCTGTCCGCGCGGATTTCGGTTTGATGGTGTGTACAGCCACCAGACCGAAATCTCCAAGCGGACATGTCCGATGAAAACGGTCCGCGGACCGTTTTCATCGGACATGTCCGCTGGTGTGTACGAGGCCTCAGTGTCAACATAGACAATTTCCACATGTATTCCAAGCCTCCTACTGTTTTGTTTCAATTACAGCAATGTGTCACAGACCCGGACGGTCAGTACATTCTTTTAAATTGTACAATCAACAATGTGCCTTATACTCTGGTTTCCATATACGCACCGAACCATGGCCAAATGTCCTTTATTAGAAAGACACTAAAGGCAGCCCGAAAATTCCAAAAGGGACATTTACTAATTTGTGGAGACTTCAATATGTTCCCAAATAACACAATGGACTCCACAGCAGGATCCAAAAGACGTGCATCTACTTTAGATACCTTTATCTCTTCCAATGATTTGTATGATGTGTGGAGGTGTTTTCATGCGAGCGAGAAAGATTACACGTTCCTCTCACAGCGTCACAACACTTACTCACGAATTGATTTGTTTTTAGCTTACAAGTGGATGATACAAAGAATTTCAAACTCTACTATTCACACCACCACCTGGTCAGACCATGCCTCCCATCCCACTCACTACATCTGGAGAGTCAATAATTACCTCCTCAACACCCCATGCTACTCCACACCCATCAAACAACTCCTAGAAGAGTATTTCTCATTTAACCAAACTTCAGTATCTGACCCGCTGGTGGTGTGGAACGCCCACAAGGCAGTGATAAAGGGGTATTCCTCCAAATGGGAGCTAGGGCTAAGAAATGCAGAACTCAAAAACTAGATGAACTTACAGCTGTTTTAGCCTCCACGGGAGCCCTAAACAAGACTAATCCTTCACCACTCCTACAATCTAAAATTTTCACTCTTAGGCATGAATTACGATCTCTTCTCCTTGAAAGACATGAAAAATCATACAGAATACTCAAAGGCACTTCCTATACTACAAGGAAACAAAGCAGGTAAAGCAATGTCCCTACGAGTCAAAGGTCACAGAAACAAAACAAAAATCCCTTATTTACATCACCCCCACACCAACGAAAAACTCCTTAAGCCCCAATCGATAGCAAACACCTTTAGTAAGTACTATGAGGGCCTATATAATCTCAAAGATGACCCTTCCACCACCCAACCCTCCCCTGCCATGATTAAAGCATTCCTAGACAGTGTTAATCTCCCGTCTGTCACGCCTACACAACTCTCTACGTTAAATGATCCCTTCACGGCTAACAAAATACTAAAAGTAATGGATAAACTCCCCCCCTCCAAATCCCCTGGCCCAGATGGCTTTACTGGGGAATATTATAAACAAGCCCCTTAGCCCCCCACTCTGTGCCAATTATTCAACTTAGCTGCCAACCCCGCCTCTTTCCCTGCTGAAATGCTTGCTGCTATGGTGGTAACCCTGCATAAGCCGGGCAAAGAACCCGACTCCCCGAAAATTTTTCGACCTATCTCGTTGCTTAATCTTGATTTAAAAATGTATGCCAAACTCATAGCCAACAGACTAGAAGACATTATCCCCTCTCTTATATCTCAAGACCAATCAGGATTTACCGTCTAGTGGCCTCGAATGCCACTAGACCAGGGGTGGGCAATTATTTTTTCGATGGGGCCACATGAGAAACTAAAAATATTTTGGAGGGCCGGGCCAAAAGGCTAAACTCAATACTGCATAAAATCAATTGTATTTCTTTATAAAAAGCAGTAAATATCATTGTTGGACAACTGGTACGAGTACTTGTTATAGTTAAACAATGAAAAAGTGAGGTTGCCTTACAAGTAAAATTTTTTAATTTATTAACCACTTCCATACCAGGTACTTACGCAGCTTCCCGCCCAAGCCAATTTTCAGCTTTCAGCACTGTCGCACTTTGAATGGCAATTGCGCGGTCATGCTACACTGTACCCAAACAAAATTGGCGTCCTTTTTTCCCCACAAATAGAGCTTTCTTTTGGTGGTATTTGATCACCTCTGCGATTTTTTTTTTTTGCGCAACAACTAAAAAAGGCTGAAAATTTGGAAAAAAAATTACGTTTTTATTTTTTTCTGTTAATTTTTTTGTAAATAAGTTTTCTCTTTCAATTACGGGCACTGATATGGCGGCACTAATGGGCACCGATGAGATGGCACTGATGGACATCGATGAGGTAGTACTGACGGGCACAGATGAGGTGGCACTGATTGGCGGCGCTGGTATGCGACACTGATGGGCACACATAGGCGGCACTGATGGGCACACATAGGCGGCACTGATGGGCACACGTAGGCGGCACTGATGGGCACACGTAGGCGGCACTGATGGGCACACGTAGGCGGCACTGATGGGCACTCATGGGCGGCACTGGGCACTCATAGGCGGCACAGATGGGCACTCATGGGCGGCACAGATGGGCACTTATGGGTGGCACAGATGGGCACTGCTAGGTGGGCACTGGGCATGGATGGGCACTGTGGGGTGGCACTGATGGACACTGGGGTGGCGCTGATGGACACTGGGGTGGCGCTGATGGACACTGGGGTGGCAGCACTGATTGTTGCCAGTCAGTGCCCATTTGTGGGCACTGACTGGCATCTTTTTTCTTTATGGGTTTTTTTTTTTTTTTTTTGACTTTTTTTTTTTTTTTTTTTACTTTTTTTTTCTTTTTCTGGTGGTCCAGTGTGGCGATCCGAGGGGGGGCTGCGCTGATAAACAATCAGCGCTAACCCCCCCTGTCAGGAGAGCCGCAGATCGGCTATCCTCTACTCGCGTCTGTCAGACGCGAGTGAGGAAGAGCCATCGGCGGCTCTTCCTGTTTACATCGTGATCAGCCGTGGTTGGACACGGCTGATCACGTGGTAAAGAGTCTCCGCCGGAGGCTCTTTACCGAGATCGGAGATGCAGGGTGTCAGACTGACACCCCGCATCACCGATCGCCGCGATGCGCGCCCCCACGGGCGCGCGCGGCATGAAATCCTGCAGGACGTTCTAGAACGTCCTGTCAGGATTTCATAACCACTTCCCGGACGTAAATCGGCCATAGGCCGGGCGGGAAGTGGTTAAACAAAATTTCCCAAAACAATGAACATTTTTCACTATTTGTGACTCATATTAGTGAACATTTCCAGAGAGGATCAGAGACTGCGCACATGATACTAGAGAGGATCAGAGACTGCAGACATTGTCCCCATAAAGTCCTGCCAAACGACAATGTATGCCGTGTCATAAATTATGGTTTATGTATGTCTTATTGTCTTAGTGATTGATTCACATCACAACTTCATTGATAGCTTTTTTTTTTTGTATGATTTTTAGTTTTGCTCATTACTGCCACACACGTGCAATGCATGGCTGCATGTGTGTGGCAGTGATGAGCAAAAGCAAAAATCATACAAAAAATAAGGGCATCAATTTCAAATCAATGAAGTTGTGATGTTAATCAATCACTAAGACATACATAAACCAGTGTGCCATCAATTGCTGCCAGTGTGCCATCAATTGCTGCCAGTGTGCCATCAATTGCTGCCAGTGTGCCATCAATTGCTGCCAGTGTGCCATCAATTGCTGCCAGTGTGCCATCAATTGCTGCCAGTGTGCCATCAATTGCTGCCAGTGTGCCATCAATTGCTGCCAGTGTGCCATCAATTGCTGCCAGTGTGCCACCAGTGTGCCATCAATTGCTGCCAGTGTGCCATTAATTGCTGCCAGTGTGCCATTAATTGCTGCCAGTGTGCCATCAATTGCTGCCAGTGTGCCACCAGTGTGCCATCAATTGCTGCCAGTGTGCCATCAATTGCTGCCAGTGTGCCATCAATTGCTGCCAGTGTGCCATCAATTGCTGCCAGTGTGCCATCAATTGCTGCCAGTGTGCCATCAATTGCTGCCAGTGTGCCATCAATTGCTGCCAGTGTGCCATCAATTGCTGCCAGTGTGCCACCAGTGTGCCATCAATTGCTGCCAGTGTGCCATTAATTGCTGCCAGTGTGCCATTAATTGCTGCCAGTGTGCCATCAATTGCTGCCAGTGTGCCATCAATTGCTGCCAGTGTGCCACCAGTGTGCCATCAATTGCTGCCAGTGTGCCATCAATTGCTGCCAGTGTGCCATCAATTGCTGCCAGTGTGCCATCAATTGCTGCCAGTGTGCCACCAGTGTGCCATCAATTGCTGCCAGTGTGCCATCAATTGCTGCCAGTGTGCCATCAATTGGTGCCAGTGTGCCATCAATTGGTGCCAGTGTGCCATCAATTGCTGCCAGTGTGCCATCAATTGCTGTCAGTGTGCCATCAATTGCTGTCAGTGTGCCACCAGTGTGCCATCAATTGCTGCCAGTGTGCCATCGATTGCTGCCAGTGTGCCATCGATTGCTGCCAGTGTGCCATCAATTGGTGCCAGTGTGCCATCAATTGCTGCCAGTGTGCCACCAGTGTGCCATCAATTGCTGTCAGTGTGCCACCAGTGTGCCATCAATTGCTGCCAGCATCCCCACAAGCAAGTACCTGATGATGATGAAATCTCTGTCCTGTCAGTGTTTTGCTGCCTGCAGTCCTCGGCCGTCTCGGGTCTCCTACAGCAGCCTGTACAGTGTGCACAGTGTGAGGTGAGGAGTCGGGACCGGGTCATTACTTGGCGGGAATTGGGGGACTTTTTTGAATTCGGGGACACTCACTCCACGTGGTGACGGGCGGCTGGGAATGCCGTCAGCGGGGGGCGGAAAAGGAAGCGTGGCCAGCTCCAATGGCTTCTTCGGCTGAATCAGCGGGGGGCGGGAAAGGAGGCGCGGCTAACACCCACGGGTTTCTTCGGCTGCACCAGCGGGGGGGGGGGCGGGAAAGAGGTGCGGCTAACACCCGCAATTCTTTCGGCTGCAAATTCAGACTTCAAATTCAGATTTCTAGCGATCCGCCCGGGGACGGCCCGCGGGCCGTAGTTTGCCCACCTCTGCACTAGACGGATGATTGTTATACACCACATTGAGACCACCAAATTGCCTTCTCTGCTTCTATCTCTTGATGCCGAGAAGGCATTTGACAGGGTTCATTGGGGATAAATTTCGGCAGTGCTGACCAAATTTGGCCTTACAGGTAATATACACAATACAATCATGGCTTTGTATTCTAACCCCTCGGCTCGAGTATTCTCGGCGGATGCCCTGTCCACACCCTTCCAGATCTCCAATGGCACGAGACAAGGTTGTCCATTATCACCCTTAATATTTAATCTTGCTATGGAACCCCTGGCAGAAAATATAAGATCTAACGACAAAATCTCCGGTATACCTATAGCGGGCTTGGAACACAAAATCAGCTTATTCGCAGACGATGTGATCCTCATGATCACTGACCCTGACCGCTCCCTGCCCGGGGTCCAGAGAACGCTTGCCTCGTTCAGTGATGTTTCTTTTTACAAAGCCAATGAGACGAAATCATACTTAACCTGGGTTTAGACGAACCTACTAGAAATCGGATCAAACTTTGATTCCCGTATGTCTGGGCAGATAATAGCATAACATATCTGGGATTCCAACTAACTGCATCAATGAAAACTTTGTTTTCTTCTAATTATCTGCCGATTCGCACCAAAATACATGCAGATCTCACCAGGCTGGCGTCCTTTGAGTTCTCATGGTTAGGCCGCTTAGCGGCGTTCAAAATGTTCCATCTTCCTCAAATATTATATTTATTTCGGACCATTCCCATTCCTATACCCCTTAGGTACTTTGCCTCAGTACAATCGATCCTATCAAAATTTATTTGGAAGGGTAAGAAAGCCAGATGTAGCCATACTCAATTGGTTAAGCATCGTTTAGCAGGGGGCCTGGGATATGTGAACTTCCAAGATTATTACATGGCATCCATCCTCACGCAAACAAGGGAATGGTTCTTACCCTCCCCTCCTCCCACACTTTGGGGGAAAATAGAAGAATCTTTGGTTCCACGCAATAACCTTTCTGCCTGGCTGTTTGCTACCACAATAGGGGCAAAGCCCCCTCCCCAATTATCCCCGACTATACTAGCGACCTTTAAAGTTTGGACCCGATTCACGCAGTTATCCGTAACTCACCCCATACATTCAACAGTTCCCATTCCTATAGAGGTCCTGCAACATCTGATTGTATCATCATCTCACTCTTGTTGGAAGGCCAGAGGCATAATCCACATATCTAATCTGATAGATAATGACAAACTCAAAACATTTTCTGATCTACAAAAAGAATATCAGCGCCCAAACTCTGATTTATTCCTATATTTACGTACCCGACACTGCCTTACATCACTTACAACATGGATTTGTACAATCCCTCAAAAAGCCTGGATCTACTATAGGTCCCCCATGATTCATCAAAAAGGAATATCAATGTTCTATAATTTACTTTGTTCTAAAACTACATTCACTAGCTCCACTGCACTAACTAGGTGGGAAAGAGATCTGGGACAACACTTCACACTAGATCAATGGGAAAAGGCTTGCCACTCCACCTATAAGGCCACATGCTGCTCCACTTTATGGGAGCTTGCGTTTAAGCTGACCAATCGTTGGTATCTGACTCCTGACAAGCTGTCCAAATTTGACACTTCACTCAAGAATACATGCTGGAGGAAATGTGGAAAAAAAGGGGACTTAATACATATTCTATGGGAGTGCCCCAAACTTACTCTTTTGGCACTCAGTGTTTCAACTCCTGTCTGATGTTACAAAACCAACAATAGACAAATCAACCGTCCCTGGCACTACTATCTTTGAACATAGAACTTTTCCCCAACCCAATGAGGACTATCACACTACATATACTCTTAGCTGCACACCTCAGTATTACTAGAAAATGGAAAGATCCAGACCCCCCTCACTCTCTATGATGTAATCCACACCACACACACACATTTCACACATGAAACAACGCTAGCATTACGTCACAGTAACAAAACACAAAACCTCAGGAAATTGCAACAGTTGACTGATTGAATTAGCTCTACAGGTCTTGTCAAAACATTCGATCCTCATCTTTGAATGAATTTTTTTTACAAGAGTTACAACACTCTATTGTTTACTACCCTCTCTACGTTCTATATGCTTTCAATGTTTACCCACTTTCTTTATTCCGTTGATTTGATTACTGATACTATTATTAGATTTCAGAGGCTGAACTATGGGGGAGGGGGCGCCTCTGCACGGGCACAGTTTAGCACCCTGTGGGGGTGCTCGTGGGGGGGGTGTCACCCTTCACCCTCCTATGGAGCGCATTTACTTATCTGATCGCCTCTGAATACCATGTCATGCTATGTTGGATATATGACATTCAAAATTGTTTGTTTCAATCCCTACTTCGATGTCTTTGCCATACAAAAAATGTTATGTACATTTACTTATGAATCTGTAACATGTAACTTACCAATACAAATCTATTGAGTCAAAAAAAAACTCTATTCCAAAGCTTAAATTTAAGAAAGAGATACTGGCCATTAGGGTCAGTTACATGCTCCAAAGCCTGTATTGGTAAACGCTTATGAATAGCGATGAGGACAAAGTACTATGAAACCATCTTGAATAGTATCTTTGTGAACATGCTTGAATGCAATTTTCTTTAAAATGGGTAGCTTGAAAAAGTATAATATCTACCCTGGCTTTGTGAAGAGCACATATAATTTGACCTCTCTTGGATTGTTTATTAATGCCCTTAACGTTACATAGTTAGTCAGGTTGAAAAAAGACACAAGTCCATCCAGTTCAACCACAAAAAATAAACAAACAAAAATAAAAAACACAGTACAATCCCATACACCCAACTCCATACCCACAGTTGATCCAGAGGAAGGCAAAAAACCCCAGCAGAGCATGATCCAATTTGCTACAGCAGGGGAAAAAATTCCTTCCTGATCCCCCGAGAGGCAATCGGATTTACCCTGGATCAACTTTACCTACAAATCTTAGTACTCAGTTATTTTATGTACATTTAGGTAAGTATCCAGGCCTTTCTTAAAGCAATCTACTGAGCTGGCCAGAACCACGTCTGGAGCGAGTCTGTTCCACATTTTCACAGCTCTTACTGTGAAAAAACCTTTCCGTATATGGAGGTGAAATCTCTTTTCCTCTAGACGTAAAGAGTGCCCCCTTGTCCTCAGTGTTGACCGTAAAGTGAATAACTCAACACCGCTGTATGGACCTCTTATATATTTGTACATGTTGATCATATCCCCCCTAATTCTCCTCTTCTCAAGAGTGAATAGATTTAGTTCTTCTAATCTTTCCTCATAGCTGAGCTCCTCCATGCCTCTTATCAGTTTGGTTGCCCTTCTCTGCACTTTCTCCAGTTCTCCGATATACTTTTTGAGAACTGGTGCCCAAAACTGAACTGCATATTCCAGATGAGGTCTTACAAATTATATCTCTGTCTCTGGAGTCCATACCTCTCTTAATACAAGAAAGGACTTTGCTCGCTTTGGAAACCGCAGCTTGGCATTGCATGTTATTATTGAGCTTATGATCTACCAAGACCCCCAGATCCTTCTCCACTACAGATCCCCCCAGTTGTACTCCCCCTTGCATGTATGATGCATGCATTTTTTTATTCCCTAAGTGCATAACTTTACATTTATCAACATTAAACCTCATCTGCCACTCAGTCGCCCAATTAGACAGAGCATTGAGGTTGGCTTGTAAATTGGAGACAACCTGTAAGGACGTTATTCCACTGCATAGCTTGGTGTCATCTGCAAAGACAGAAATGTTACTTTTGATCTCAGACCCAATATCATTTATAAATATATTGAAAAGTAAGGGTCCCAGCACTGAACCTTGGGGTACACCACTGATAACATTGGACCATTCAGAGTAAGAATCATTAACCACCACTCTCTGAATTCTGTCTTTCAGCCAGTTTTCTATCCATTTACAAACTGATATATCCAATCCTGTAGACCTTACCTTACACATGAGCCGTGTGTGCGTAACTGTATCGAACGCTTTTGCAAAATCCAAATATATCACGTCCACAGCCACGCCTCTGTCCAGGGTTTTACTTACCTCTTCATAAAAGGAAATCAGGTTTGTCTGACAACTTCTGTCTTTCATGAATCCATGTTGTCTGCTGCTTAAAGCGGTAGTTCACCCTCTCGTACTTGATTTTACCATCGAGACAGGCATTGTAGCGCGAGCTACAGTATGCCTGTCCCGATTTTTTTAACCCCGTACTCACCTCGTAGTCGTCCATCGTAGATTTCGGCTCCCGCGGGGAATGGGCGTGCCTATGGAGAGGGAGGATGATTGACGGCCGGCCCTGGCACGTCACTCTCCCCGAAGACAGCCGGAGTAGGTCTCGGCTCTTCACGGCGCGTGCGCACAGGCTATGCGCACGCGTTGTGAAGACCAAGCCTATTTCGGCTATTTCCGGAGAAGCGTGACGCGCCAGAGCCGGCCGTCAATCATCCTCCGTCTCCAGAGGCACGCCCATTCCCCGGTATCTTCGATGGACGACTACAAGGTGAGTATGGGGGGAAAAAATTCGGGACAGGCATACTGTAGCTCGCGCTACAATGCCTGATTTAAAGGTAAAAGAAAAAAAAATATTTTTTTTCCCGTCGATAGGGTGAACCCCCGCTTTAAATAGTTTTTTTTTCCAGCAAGAACTCATCCATGTGGTCTTTTATTAAACGTTCCAGTATCTTCCCAACTATAGAAGTTAGACTAACAGGTCTATAGTTACTTGGTAAAGACTTTGTTCCCTTTTTAAATATGGGCACCACATTGGCCCTGCGCCAATCCAGTGGTACTATTCCTGTCATTAATGAGTCCCTAAATATCAGATACAGTGGCTTTGAAATGACAGAGCTCAACTCACCTAGGATTCGTGGGTGGATGCCATCTGGTCCAGGTGCTTTATCCACCTTTATTCTGTCTAAATATTTCTGGACCATATCACTTTTGAGCCATTGTGGATTTGGGGCTGTGTCACTCCCACCCCCATTTTGGACATGAGCTCCCCCATGCTCCATTGTATACACAGAGCTGAAGAAAGCATTTAATACATTTGCCTTCTCCATGTCCCCAGTCACCCACTCTAGATTATTTTGTAAGGGGCCTACATGCTCAGACTTCACCTTTTTACTATTAATATATTTAAAGAATTTTTGGGGGTTTGTCCTATCTTTTGCAATCTGTCGTTCATTTTGAATTTTTGCATCCTTGATTTCCTTTTTACATATCCTGTTATATTCTTTGTAACATTTAAACAACACTAGTGTTCCTTCATTTTTATATTTTTTAAAAGCTACTTTCTTATTGTTTATAGCTTTTTTAACTTTGACCGTGAGCCACATAGGTTTTATTTTTAGCCTTTTAAACTTATTGCCCATGGGAACATACTTTGCAGTGAGGTTCCACACAGTCTTTTTGAGGAATTCCCATTTCTGTTCTGTGTTCATGGGTGCCAATAGTCCCTCCCAGTCCAAGTCCTGGAGAGCAGCCCTCATCCTTGAAAAATTTGCTCTCTTAAAATTTAGTGTTTTAATATTTCCTGTATGTATTTCTTGCTTATAGTTAACATTAAATGAAATGTTATCTTTTGATCACTGCTACCCAGGTGTTCCTTTATCTGAACATTAGTAATAAGCTCTGCATGGTTTGAGATTATCAGGTCCAACAGAGCATCATTCCTAGTTGGGGCCTCAATAAACTGCCCAATAAAATTGTCCTGCAATAGGTTTTAAAATTTTTGTCCTTTAACTGTCCCAGAAGTGTCATTAATCCAGTCAATTTCTGGGTAGTTAAAATCCCCCATTATTATCACCGTCCCAGCCCTTGCAGCCCTTTCCATCTGTGCAAGGAGCTGAGTCTCCACCTCCTCATTAACATTGGGTGGCTTATAACAAACTCCAATGATTAATTTTGAACTACGCACATCTGTATGCAGTTCCACCCATAATGCTTCAGCCTCATCACACTCTCCATCAACCAGGTTCTCTTTCACGCTTGCTTTGAGGTCACTTCTCACATAGAGACAGACCCCTCCACCTTTCCTTTTTACCCTGTCTTTCCGAAAGAGAGCATAGCCAGGAATATTAATAGCCCAGTCATGTGAGGATTGAAGCCAAGTTTCAGCAATATCGATTACATCATAGCTCTCCTCATGCACCAGAGCTTCCAACTCACCTGTTTTGCTTGGCAGACTTCTGGCATTGGTGAACAAACACTTAAATGTATTGTTACATTTTTCTCTGGTGTTTTTCATATAATTTATAGTAGTACAAATGTCACGATTATTTCCAATGGCTGTTTGCAACATGGGAACTTTCTTGTCAGCTGCCATAACCCTCCCCCCATCTATGCCCATTCCACTCTCCATTAATGTCTGACCCCTAGCTGACCTGTGTGCCCGATGTAATTCTAGTTCACCCTCCCCCCTCAATCCTAGTTTAAATACTCCTCCAGCATTCCCATAAACCTCTGCACCAGCACAGCAGACCCCCTTCCATTCAAGTGCAAACCGTCTTTAGCATATAGATTGCACCCTAATGAAAAGTCAGCCCAGTGCTCTAGAAACCCAAATCCATATATGAACAGAGTTTCAATGGATGGTGAAGATAGTTTGGTCACCATTTCTTGGTTAAAAAAGGGGCCCTTTTGTGCATTTAGTTTCTACACTTGTGATTCAGCTTCCCGATTAAAAAAAAAAAAAGTTCTGCTCCCAGTGTGAAAATCAAATCTTTTAAGCATTCTCAAGACAGTTCCCTGTTGGGTATACTTGATTTGCAGACAATGTAGTTGTTAATTTTCTGGATTATCTTCTTCTGATATTGATAGGCATCTGGACTGTACCCCATTGGTTGAGCCAAATTGGTGAAATGACAAGGGCTCCAGATTGCTGTATTGATCTTCATTTCACAACATTGTGTGATATATACACAAACAACGTAATTCTTTAGTGTGCCTTATCCAAGCCTCTGTTCTAAGTAAATTCTTTGTTGTTTATTAACACAAATAATATTGGAAAGGAAAAACCTTTTCAGCATGCCCAAGAGATTTGTGTTACCATGATGTTCCTACATGTGCTATGTGGCACAGGAAACTCTTCCAACACTCTATAAACATTTTGTAGAGCGAAAGTATAACCAAACGGGATGTAAGATCGAAAGGTATAAATTTAGGCTTTATCTGTACCCTATACCAACTGTCCTGGGTGTTAGCCAAGGGACATAAAGATATGATTTGCAATGCTTTATTCACTATTCCAAGATAAAGTATAATCCCCTTATTTTTGAGATATGTGATTGAATGAGATGTGAAATCCTTTTATCCAAAGGTGGCTCTAATTTGCTATGCCCTGGTTTATTGGAGAGGTTTTTGAAGCTTTCTTTGGCACATCTCCAATATCCTATCAGGTTATACAGGTGAAACTCGAAAAATTAGAATATTGTGCAAAAGTTCATTTCATTACAAGTTCATTACGTTACATTGTAGCAAAGTTTAATTTCTTCAGTGTTGTCACATGAAAAGATGTAGTAAAATATTTACAAAAATGTAAGGGGTGTACTTACTTTTGTGAGATACTGTATATGTGCAAAAACCAAGTATTACGATAAGATTTAATGTTTGAAACAAAACTACCACATCTTATATAATATAACTGTTTGATGAAAGCCAGTCAGAAAACTAACAACACCGTTCATATTTTCTGTTGGGGCTTATTTACACTCGCAGCAGTTAAGGGCGATTAAAAACAGGCTATTGAACTTTGTTTTTTCCGCCCACTCTTAAGCTGCAAAGGCATCGCAGGGTGCAATACTTTGCTTCACAACTGCAGCAAAAAGGATAACCTTGCCATGTTTGGCTGGCAAACGTGTAATACATGCAGTGGTGCGACATTTACAGGGTTAAAACAGGCAATGAGGAGGTGACTGTTGCCTGTCAAATGCCTCTGAAAGGCAATCCACCACAGATCGCTTTTTAGAGGGGTCTGCTGCAAGTTTAAACATAAGCATGCCAGCCAGATATTTTCAGAACTTCTTATTCAGTTAACCATGTATTTTTAGGAATCTAATATGTTATTTTTTTTTTTTAATTGACACCCATATTTTGTTCATTTTCAGCTCCATTGGATCAACCATGTTGCAAAGCTTTGTACGATTTTGAACCTGAGAATGATGGTGAACTTGGTTTCCGTGAAGGTGATATCATCACCCTTACCAATCAAATTGATGAGAACTGGTATGAAGGAATGATCAATGGGCAATCCGGATTTTTTCCCCTCAACTATGTTGAAGTTCTTGTTTCATTGCCCCAGTGAAGATATGGTAATTCCACAATTGGTAGTATTTCATACCAAATCTTATTCACAAGGACCAAAACACTGGAGTGCTGTTAACATCTCTTCCTGTATTAGAGGATGCTCGTACATCTTAAAGAACAGGGCTTGCTAATTGTTTAATCATGTGGTGTATTAGCTTCAGAACATCACCTGTAAATCTGACTCCGTCCATCCTTTTTTTTATTTTTATTTTTTTATGAACTTATCAATAAGATATTCACTACAGTATCATCTGTTTCATAGAACACTAAGAGGTTTACCACTATCATGGAGCCTTTGTATTAATTTAGTAAAAATCCAGTAAAGAATTTTGTTATTCTATATGACAGTGAATTAACCTCGAACACACAGATTTATGTTTTACAGCTATGTGAGGAAAAGGTTATGCTCCCTATTTTCTTTTATTATTACCTTTTAACCTTTCAGTCTGTAAAAAAAAAAAAATGTATATCAATAAATGTAAACATATGTAACCTTCTAAACAATATTACCTGTCTTGCTACATTATGTATTTTATAAATCTCTTTTAACCTGCTATTTCACACACTTTATAATGGCCAAATCTAAGTTAAACTCTTGCACTGTTTGTACACCAACATCTTGAAGGGCTTGTTAATATAAACTGCATCATTTTATATTTACTTGTACAGCAATAAATATTTTGGAGAAATCCATACAATTGTTAAAAGCTTTGTTATAGTGTATTTTCTAGCAGTTGTCTGCTTATTGAAATGAAAGTCCATATTTTCAGAATGTGCCTGTCTTCATGCACTGATGAGTTTGTGTATGAGTACGTTAAAGTTGAATTTCAGGTATGGATTGGTCCGGCCTCGATCGATGTTAGTTTGCACATGGGTCATCTGTGAAAATGGAGATACACTGTAGTAGCCGCCACTATGACAGTGATCGCTCCTGTTTTCTGGATCTGTGCCAACAAGGTGCAATTCACAGAATAAACTGTCACTGCCCCTACCTGTGACTGGTCTATACAGTAAGGAGCACTGGAAAGGGCGCATGTATGTCAAAAATAACACAGAATATCCAAGCTCAAACTTACCAACCAATCGGCAACCAACCAAATTCACCTGTCTAGTGCGTTTAAAAACAGGGGTTTAGTTGCACGCATTTGCAAATAAATGCGTAAGCTGCAGGCCCCGTCAAGACTCCCTGTGTACTGCAGTCCTAACTCTAAAGTTTAAAGTCTCCTCCGTGGAAGCACATGAATGCTGATGGATAGATACAGGGCAGATGACTGAAGGGAGCCCAGCCCTTTTTAAAGGGGCAGGAGCACACTAAACACCCAGCACATGGAAGCAAAGGTGCTGGTGCGTTGCCTGACCACAATGAAATCAACAAAACAAACTGTCACTGCCCCTACCTATGACTGGTCTATACAGTAATGAGCACTGGAAAGGGCGCACGCATGTCAAAAATAACACGGAATATCCAAGCTCAAACTTACCAACCAATCAGTAACCAACCAAATTCACCTAACAGTGTGTTTAAAAACAGGGGTTTAGTTGCACGCATTTGCAAATACATGCGTAAGCCGCAGGTCCCGCCAAGGCTACCTGTGTACAGCAGACTGCTGTGTACTTCACAGAATGCCTTGCATTCTCAGTGAGGTGGAGCAGTAGGGCAGTGACATCATGATTTCTTCCTTGTTCAATTATAGAACTAACTATGCAAAAAAATCCATACCAGGAATTCAGCTTTAATGAACAAGTTTACCCCTTCAAGACCATTGAAGACCAAATTTGGCACAGCGATCATATATGTATTAGTGAACTCGATGATACCTCTGATAAATTTGCTTACTAATTATTTATTTATTTTGTTTACAGAAATATATGACTTTTAAATAAATTTCTCATCATGTTTATTAAACTGATATGGACACACCTATGAAAAAAATTGCATTTTAAGCACCCATTACAAAAAAATGTCTGTCTTATCTAGACTTGGGGGACCCTTAATATATATAATAAAAAAATGGAACCGATTCCCCCATCCACACATTCTCCCCACAATCAGAATACACAGATCAGTGCTTCAGCTGCTGACCAAGCAGCTTTTATCCAACAGGGCAGTTGAATATCAACGACTTTTCAACTGCAGTGGCCAGACATGAATCAAAATTTGGCCAGTGCTTGCTGAACTGGCCAAATTTTGATCCCTCTATAGCTACCTCTATTCACGCTGACACTACTAATACTTCGCACAGTTGCATACAATTTCACACAGATGATAATTTGAAATTGTATCCAAGTGTATGGCAAATTTGTGCCACTGAATGACTGATAAATACAGTAGCGCCAGAACAATGGCATTTTGTACCTACAGACTACAATCCTGCACTTATCAACCAGATCTGTTGCAGTCAGTCGCCTTTAAAGTACTTCATGATTCACAGTTCCCACCTTTCTACACAGTCCAGACTGCAACACTAATAACTTTGCCACATTTGATTTATTAGATGTAGACAAGGATCAAGACATCCACCCTCAGGTTTCTACCTCGGTTACAGCAACTTTTCTCAACCAGTTTAAAACCCACCGTTTTAGCAGGTTTGCCACCTGTAAGTCCCTTGTTCGAGCTATCACTTGCCTAACCCACATGGCTCAGTCCTACAAAAGTGATCCACTGTCTCATGACAACTGCAAAGGTTGGCACCATTGTAAAAAGGTCTACACAGTAGCTGACCTAGAACGATCTAAAAACAGGATAATCTCTGCTGTACAGAGAGGTCTTTGCCAAAGAAATTATCTGCATTGCCAACTAGAAACCTGTTCTTAAAGACAGCGTTTGAAAGAAACTTGATCCAATCCTCTATGTAAATGTTTACAATGTTTTTGGTCCCTGGTGTGTCGCCACCCGGTACACCAATGGGAGACATTCAAACAATAAATGCTGGGCAGTCATATTCACCTGCATGTCCATCCGAGCTGTCCATATTGAAGTGATTGAATCAATGGACACTTTAAGTTTCATTAATGCTGTCTTAGACACCTCATTGCAATCAGAGGCCCAGTGAAACTTATTCGCTCTGACAGAGGTTCTAACTTTGTAGGAGCAGCAACTGCAAATTCCTTCCAACTTGGACACTCTCAGTGTAGAAAGATACTTGAGTAAGCAAAGCTGCACATGAACTTTCAACCCACCTCACTCTTCTCACATGGGAGAATCCAATCCAATCACTGGCTAAATCCAGCCCCCTTAACCTCTGCAACATCTCCAAAAACACCACAAAGCAACTTATTCACTCCTTGATTATTTCCCGCCTTGACTACTGCAACTCTCTCCCTAATGGCCTACCCTTACGCAGGCTATCTTCCCTTCAGTCTATTATGAATTCTGCTGCTAGACTAATACACCTCACTAACTGATCCGCGACTGCTGCTCCTGTCTGCCAATGCCTTCACTGACTTCCCCTACCCCACTCTGTAAAATTCAAAATACTAACCACAACATACAAAGCCATTCACAACATTGCCCCCATCTACATCACCAACCTCATCTGTAGATATTGCCCAAATCGTCCCCTCCGCTCCTCCCAGGACCTCCTGCTCTCTAGCTCCCTTGTTACCTCCTCCAATGCTCTCTTTCAGAACTTCTCCAGAGCCTCTCCCATCCTATGGAACTCCCTGTCCTGGTATGTGCGATCAGCCCCTACCCTGTCAACCTTTAGGAGATCCCTGGAAACTCATTTATTCAGGGAAGCCTATGCCACACCCACCTAACAACTGTCCGAGTCACCCCCATCTAATCATTCTCTGCAGCTATTACCTTTTGTACCACCACCCCCTCCCTTTGGAATGTAAACTCTACAAGCAGGGCCCTACTGTACCTTCTGTATTGAACTGTACTGTAATTGTGCTGTCCCCCTCTACATTGTAAAGCGCTGCATAAATTGTTGGTGCTATATAAAACGTGAACAATAATAATAATAAAGTAATAATAATGGGAGGTGTTTGAGAAAGGATGATGGGCATAGCCCGTAGAATTTTGGACTTTATCTTTGTGCAAGTAGGAACTGCAAGGCTTACCCATGAATGTTTAGTGACTTTTATGGCCGAGGTCACAGCCATCATTAATGCCATACCTTTGACATCAATTTCAAGCGACTGTGGGTCCAGTGATTCTCACACTGTTATGTTACTCAAGACTGTCATGGTCATGCAGTAATGTTTGTCAGCTTACCTCTCCATGTGCTCAGATTAAGAGGCCAGCCACTCTTACCTGGTTGCTTAAGTAATCTCTCCTCTAAGCATGGCTCCACCCCAGGCCCTATAAGGGGAACTCTATATTAACCTGTGCACTGCAAGCCAGGCGTGCTGATCAATATTGTGTGTTAGCTTTCGTGTGTCACTTGCCTTGTCTTCTACATCTGATTCCAGTTACCGATCTTGGCTTGTTCTCGACTATCCCTGCCTGCTTGTGACCCTGACCGTTGGCATGTTCTATGTTTATCATTGTCTGCTAGTCGCCCCGACTTTTGGCTTATCTCCTTACTATCTCTTGTTATCCTGGGCTGCTGCTTCCTCTCTATCCTCCTGTAGCGACCTGGAGCCAGTTGCAGCACAGTCCATCCTCACCACTAGAAGCTCTGGTGAACACCTGCTGGCTCTTAGACTCCGTGCTCTGGGGAATCATATGTCTAGCTCCCTGTGGGATCTGTGTTGGTGCTCCAGTGGACCTGCCTTCCTTAACCACCCAGAGTTCCATCTGCAGCAGTCAGCCATAGGGTCCACTACCTTAGCGGTGCACTCCTGACCCCAGCGGTGTGCATCTGTCACCTGGCCTCAGGTGACCTGACAGCTTGATCAGTCATGTACCCAGCTGATGTGCCGCTACCCACAGATGATCTGTTGCAGGGCATAGTCCGCAGACTTGAGACCCAGGAATCTAATCAGACCCAGGTGATGCGATTCTTTCAGGATTTGGCCTCCTTAGGACCCCCAGTTCAACAACCTCCACTGCTATCTGCTGCTCAACCTATTACAGTCGCAGCCGCTAACCCTTTGCACTTACTCCGTCCCGTTACTCTGGGGATTCCAAGGCCTGCAGAGGGTAGCCGTAGCCAGTGTACCATTTATTTTGAACTCCAGCCTCAAAACTTCCATTCTGATCGAGCAAAGGTGGCCTATATATTTCTTATAAAATACAAAGGAGTGCAGCGCTAGTGGTGGATATGATGATAATGCATAAACAACAAATCGTTGATAAACGTGAATAAATTAAAACAAACACAGTGATTAATGCTGAACAAATGTGAGAGATAAATGAACACTCTAAAAGAAAAAAACACACACACAAAAAAAAAAAGAATAAATCCAAAAAAGAAAAATATTGATATGGAGAATAGAAAACTAAGGCAGTGTCCCATTCATAAAAAGTCCATGTGAAGGGTTAACTTCAGCAATGAATACATAGGATCATCAAATATATTCAAAAAGGCAGTAGATAGAAGCAGTACAAAAGCCGGGTTCTCAAAGACGTTTTCCAACAATAACTTGAATATTGGGCTTTAAAATGAGTACTTTTGAATTCGAACGTTCGACTCCCATAGACTTCAATGGGGTTCAGTCCGTTCGCAAGTTCTGGTGCGAACCGAACGCGGGGGTGTTCGGCTCATGCCTACTTGGAATGTCTGGTGTGAATCGCTTTCTTGAGGTCATGCCACAGCATCTCAATCGGGTTGAGGTCAGGACATTGACTGGGACGCTCCAGAAGGCGTATTTTCTTCTGTTTAAGCCATTCTGTTGTTGATTTACTTCTATGCTTTGGGTCGTTGTCCTATTGCAGCCGTCACTAAATGGCGGCCCGAGTCCGGACCGAGTGACGCTTCTTCCCGGACCGCCAGTATAATGTAAATGGCAGCGTTGGTTTGCTGGGATCGCGGGTTTCCTCAGCAACCACTGACGCTGCGTGCATGTGCCCGCCCCCTGCTCCTCACCGCTGGTCTCGGCAAAAACAAAAGTTGACTCACGGGCCGTGAGTAGGGGCGTGACGTCACGTGCGCCCCGCCCCCTGCTGCTCGCGGTTCCCGGCTCCCCCTGCGAGTAGAGGCGTGACGTCACGGGTGCGTCCGTCCCCCCCGCTGTTCGCGGTTCCCGGGTCCTGGCTCCCAATGTCTCGCAGCTTCCGCCCCTTCGATATTTAAGATGTGCCCTCCTGCATGCAAGGTATCTAGTGATCAAGTATTTTTATTGTGCACACTGCTGGGCATATATAAATTAAAGGTCCAGGCTGATGGGCACCTTTTTTTATTTTAAGGGGCACTCTGATGGACAAATTTTATTTTAAGGGGCACGCTGATGGGTATATTTTTTATGTGCACACTGATGGGCATATTTTGTCATGCCCATCAGAGTGCCCCTTAACATAAAATGTGGCCATCAGTTTGCACATTAAAAATATACCCATCAGCATGCCCCTTAAAATAAAATTTGTCCATCAGCGTGCCCCTTAAAATAAAATGTGCCCATCAGCGTGACCCTTATTTTATGTTAAGGGGCACACTGATGGGCACATTTATATTAAGGGGCATGCTGTTGGACATATTTTATGTTAAGGAACACTCCGATGGGCACATTTTTGGTAATGAGCACTCTGGTGGGCATATTTTATGTTAAGGGACACGTTTTGTTGTGCTCATCGGAGTGCCCCTTAATATAAAATGTGCCGAACAGGGTGTCCCTTAACATAAAATTTGCCCATCAGAGGGTCCCTTAACATATAATGTGCCCATCAGCGTGACTCTTATTTTATGTTAAGGGAGATGCTGATGGGCACATTTTATGTTAAGGGGGACTCTGATGGGACATCTGATGTAAGGAGGCACTCTGCAGCACCCGGACCAGCCGTAGCCACGATCCCGCCCAGCGCACTCCACGCCCGTCACCACAGACCCGGCACCCGAGGACCGCCGCAGCCGCACTTAACGCCCGTTCCGGCCCTTCCTCGCGGGACCCGCACTAGGCCGCAACGAAGCCGCGGCCTAAATTTCCACTCGCGGCAGCCGCGATCCCGCTCGGCGGGCGGGGAACATCCGACACCATTGGCCGGCGATCCGCTCTGGGGGACCGCCGTGGAGGCACTTCCTGCCCGCTCCTGCTCCACCACAGGGGCCTTGGACTAGGCCTGCACGAGGCCGCGGCCTGAACTTTATTCTGCGGCCCCCCTGGTGGCCACCACACTGCTCACCACACAGACGGGTGGATTGCTTGCTGGGGAGCCCCCCCGGAGGGACTGACAGCTGCTTCTGCCCCCCCCCCGGATCGGGTCCCCCCCCCTTTTTGCTGGGCGCTGCGGCCTTACTGTCTCCACGCCTGAGGGGTACTACTGCCGTGCGTGCGGCCCGCCGAACCTTGCCTTGCTTCCTCCACGGCTGACTGGCACCTGGGCGTCTCGGGGTTAGGGAGCCGGAGGCTTTAACTGTGGACGCAGAGACACTTGAATGAGGCGAGGCCGGTCAGGATCAAAGGGCGGCAAGGGGAAGACATACAAATTCCCTCCTCTCCCAGAGCCCCCCCTGCTGACGCCAGACCCTCTGGCTACCCCCCGGGCCACTCGCAGCCAGCACAGGGCGTCACAAACGGGCGCAATGGAGGCGGAAGGAGAGAGGCCCCCGTGGCTGGCGGAAGTTATGGCGGCTATAGCCATGTGTCAATCCACACTCACGGCCAAAATAGAGGCAGTACAAATGGATGTTGGCCTTATCAGACAGGACATGGACAAACTCAGGTCCAGGGTGACAGAGACTGAACAGAGAGTCAGTAACGCGGAGGATATAGTCGCGGAACATGGTGCAGCACTGCGCTCGCTTCAAACGAAGGTCAAAGCCCTGGAGTATAGAGCTGAGGATGCAGAGAACAGAAATAGGCGCAACAACCTGCGCATAGTCGGCCTGGCGGAGGGCGCAGAGGGCAACAACCCGACGTGCTTTGTAGAGGACATGCTACGCAACCTTTTGCCTGATGCACGCCTGTCCCCTCACTATGCGGTGGAACGGGCACACAGGATCCCACCCAGGCCTGGCCCTCCGGGAGCTCCTCCCCGCACATTTATCCTCAAGCTTCTCAACTTTCGGGACAGAGATGAGGTCCTCTAGGTGCATCTAGAGCGGTGGGGGATTTGAGGTTCCAGAACAACAAATTGATGATCTTCCCTGACTACTCGATAGAAACGCAGAAATTGAGGAAATCGTTTGACCATGTGAAGGCGGCGCTGAGGGCTTGCAACATCCGCTACAGCGTTCTCTTCCCGGCCCGCCTGAGAGTCCAGGATGGTGAGACAACCCGCTTCTTCAATTCCCCGAGAGACGCCTCTGCCTGGCTGGAATGAGTGTTCCCATGTTTGGGATGGTTTATGTTTTATTTTTGTTTTCTTCAAAAAAGTGTCTTGCAAGTAGGTTTTGAATATGCATTACTTAAGTCAGCGTCAGGTGTATGTTGTGGGTACCCCTTCCGAGTCAAGAGAGCGGTCTCAGGGGGTGGGCGCCCTTGTCATCCTGAGATAATTTCCCCCAGCTGCTGGTATGTCAGCTCTTAATATACTGTCATGGAACACTAGGGGTCTAAACTCTCCAACGAAACGGTCACTGGTATTTCAATTTATTAGGGCTCATAGCCCACATATTTGTATCCTCCAGGAGACCCACCTGGTGGGTAGTAGAACGCTGGCCCTGAAAAAACCCTGGATAGGGCACCACTATCACTCCACTTATTCCAACTTCGCCAGGGGTGTTAGCATTCTGGTGCACAAGTCCCTCCCCTTTAGGCTGCTCGACTTGACACTTGACTCGGATGGCAGATATGTCGTAATTCATGCACAGATTAGGTCCATGAGGTTGGTTATAGCAGGGGTGTATCTGCCCCCTCCTGCATCGATCTCTCTTCTACACCGAATCACCTCGAGAATAGCGGATTTTGCTAGCGATAATTTGGTCATAATGGGAGACTTTAACATGGTCCCGGATCAGAGCGTTGACAGGATGTCCCAAAGCGGATCCTTCCACTCCGGTCTGGTGGAGTGGGCGGAGCTGTATGGCTTGACGGATGTGTGGCGTTGGAGGAATCCTCACTCCAGGGCGTACACCTGTCACTCTGCATCGCATAGGTCCTTCTCTAGAATAGACCTGGCGTACCTGGGGGGCCTGGCGCTGCCTAAGGTTCAGGACATTAGGATTCTCCCAAGGGGCATCTCGGATCATGCGCCGCTTCTCTTGACGCTGGAGCTCTCTTCGGCCCCGGGCACAGTTTTGTGGAGGCTGTCCAGGTTCTGGGTGTCGGACGAGGCGGTGGATGGTCACTTTAGGGAGGCACTGAGGGAATACTGGGCGGTCAAGTCCGGCTCGGCCGGACCGCTGTCGGTCTGGGATGCCTTTAAGGCATACACGCGGGGTCGATATCAATCAATAATAGCTAGGGTACGGAGGGAGAGGAGGGCTGACTTGGCGGGAGCAGAAGGGAGGGCGGCTCTGCAGGAAGCACAATATGTCCGTTCCAGGGATCCTTGTGACTATGACGCTCTTCAGTCCCTGACGGGGGAGGTGGTGCGAATTCGCACTGCTCTCACCCAGAAACGTTTACTCGCCCAATCGCAGCGTATATTCGAACAGGGGGAGAGATCCGGGAAGTTACTGGCCTGGCTGTCACGGGAACAATCCGGGGGGATGTGCGTGCCCTGCATACGTGGACCGGGGGGAGACCTACTGTATGCCCCTGACGAAATAAACGACTGCTTCGTCTCCTTCTACAAAAGCCTCTACAGCTCCAGGGCTGGATACTCAAGTGACGACCTGGCCTTCTATCTAGATCCCATTGACATCCCAGTTCTGACTACTAAATACAGAGAACTGCTAGATGCCCCCATAACTTCTGACGAACTCTTGAAAGCTCTTAAGACCCTCCAATCGGGTAAGTCGCCGGGCCCCGACGGTATACCGGTTGAATTTTACAAACAATACTCTGAGGACTTGACGGACAAACTGCTCGGTATGTTAACAGAGGCGCAGAGGGCGCGGGAGCTCCCGCATTCCCTGTGTGAGGCAGTTGTGGTGGTGATCCCTAAACCGGGTAAAGACCCGACCATGTGCTCCTCATACCGCCCCATCTCACTGATAAACGTCGATGCAAAACTCCTGGCCAAAGTATTGGCCAGGAGACTAAACACAGTCATAACTGCTTTGGTACACCCAGACCAAACGGGGTTCATGCCAGGGAGGGGAACGGACATTAACATTAGAAGGCTTTACACGCACATGGACAGGGCACGGCCGGAGGCGGCAGGGGTAGTGGCGTCTCTAGACGCCGAAAAAGCCTTTGACTCGGTGGAGTGGGAGTTCCTGTGGGGAGTCCTCGAGCGGTTTGGCTTTGGGTCAAATTTTCTGACATGGCTGGGGATGCTTTACGCTGCTCCCAGGGCCAGGGTCCGCACGAATGGCCTCCTCTCAGACACCTTCCCCTTGGGTCGGGGCACACGCCAGGGATGTCCGCTATCGCCGGGACTTTTCGCCCTGGCGGTCGAGCCCCTTGCCATTGCCCTGAGGGCTGAGGCAGGGGTCAAGGGCATAGCGGTGGGGGATATAGAGGAGAAGGTGTCCCTCTATGCGGATGACACTCTACTTTACCTGGCAGATGCATCTCAGTCGCTACGGAGAGCACTTGACCTATTTGAGGAATTCGGCCGGTTCTCAGGAATCCGCATAAATTGGGGTAAGTCCGTTCTCTTCCCACTGCACCCCTCGATTCCCAGAGTAGATACTGGAACCCCCCTCCAGTGGGTAAGCGAATTCACATATCTAGGCATTCGGATTAGCAACACCTCACAGGAATATATAGAGGGGAATGTACGGCCCCTCCTTTCTCATCTCACTGACAAATGCACGGCCTGGCGCACCCTCCCACTGACCCCAGTGGGCAGGGTGAACCTGCTTAAAATGGTGTTCCTCCCTAAGTTCCTATATTTCTTCCGCAACACCCCTTCCCACATTCCCAGAACTTTCTTCAGGCGACTGGAGGGGGTACTGACTTCTTTCATTTGGGCCGGAAGGCCACCCAGGGTTGCGAGACAGATACTGTATCTCCCCCTATCGGGGGGTGGACTGGCCCTCCCAAATTTTTTGTTGTATTACTGGGCGGCTGTCCTAGTTACGGTGCGCTGGTGGTTCTCCCAGCCCAGACAAAACCCGGCTGTGAGGCTGGAAGCTGCCATACTGGGGTCATATGCTGCATTGTCTAATCTGGTGTACAGGGGTCCCGGCGCTCCCCATCCTCTGACGGCGTCCATGAAGACGACTGTTGGGGTGTGGCGGGCGGCCAGGGCTATCTACGCTAAACCAAATTGTATCTCTCCACACACCCCACTGTGGGGAAACCCCACCCTACCTCATCTCTGCGAGCTGCCCGAACCCTCACAGTGGGCTAGACGCGGGATCACCACCCTTAAACACGTTATAGCAGATGGTAGGATCAAGCCCTTTCAAGACCTGAGACGACAGTACTCCCTCCCTAAATCCCTCGAGTTTAAATACTTCCAGTTGAGACATGCGATGAGGGCCCAATTCCCGGACGCACTGACCCTGGAACCTGACTCAATTGAGCGACTGTTGACGTCGAGCGCAATGGGGAAGCCCCTTTCCACCCTGTACATGTACCTGACGGTGGGCCACGATGTTAAACTCACAAGGGTAATGGATAAATGGAGGGGGGACATTCCAGCATTGGGGGAGGAGGAATGGGAGGAATGTGTCTCCACATACATCCCATCCATGATAGCAGCTAAGGACAGGTTCCTCCAGCTCAAGTCCCTACACAGGGCCTACTTCACCCCTCATAGAATGGCCAACATATACCCGCATCTTGACCCGAACTGTCCCAGGTGTGGGGTCGAGGTGGGGACCTTCTGGCACATGGTGTGGGACTGCCCGAAGCTTCGGCCGTATTGGGCGGGGGTGGCAGAGAGGCTTAGCGACATAGGAGGAACCAGAGTCCCGTTGGATCCCTTGGTGCTCCTTCTGAGTCATTTGGGTGAGGTCGAGGGAGACAGGTACACTAAGCTATGTATTACGTTCTCATTGTTTTATGCTAGGAGGGAGATACTGCTGCGGTGGAAGTCGGTGGGGCCTCCCACCCTTGGATCCTGGAGGAAGGCGGTGGACTCGGCTCTGCCCCTTTACAAACTAACATACGAGAGTAGGCAGTGCCCAGCTAAATACGATAAGGTCTGGTCGGCCTGGGTGGACGCACCGGGATGGGGGGCCGGGGGGGTGGGGGACTGAGATGGACTCCCCCCCGCCCGGCATGGGGGCCGTTGCCCCCCCCCTCCCCCTCGGGGCGCTGCCCACTTCGATCGGCTGCTGGGGTCCTTACACGTCTTGGCTGGGTATCTAGAGACTTGGCGCAGGGGCGACGGTCTTTTTGCCCGCGTACACTCCGAGGAGCACTCCGGTTGGGCTTGCGCCTGGTGGCCTACGGGTGGGGTGGACTGGGGAGGGAGGGCTAGGGACTAGCACCCTGTTGCTTATTTTAATTGTATTGTTTTCCCTTTTCCTTTCTGGATTTTCCTTTGTTTTATGATCTGCAAATGCTGAAATCACCTGTATCTGACTGTCATCATTGCTATGCAAATCTGATTGTCGAATAATGCATATCTTGTAATGCTGTTTTGTCAATAAAAACCTCTTTCTGTTAAAAAAAAGGAGGCACTCTGACGGGAATGCCTGATGTAAAGGGGCACTGTGATAGGGACACCTGATGTAAGAGGGCACTGTGATGGGGACACCTGATGTAAGAGGGCACTGTGATGGGGACACCTGATGTAAGAGGGCACTGTGATGGGGACACCTGATGTAAGAGGGCACTGTGATGGGGACACCTGATGTAAGAGGGCACTGTGATGGGGACACCTGATGTAAAGGGGCACTGTGATGGGGACACCTGATGTAAAGGGGCACTGTGATGGGGACACCTGATGTAAAGGGGCACTGTGATGGGGACACCTGATGTAAAGGGGCACTGTGATGGGGACACCTGATGTAAGAGTGCACTGTGATGGGGACACCTGATGTAAGAGGGCACTGTGATGGGGACACCTGATGTAAAGGGGCACTGTGATGGGGACACCTGATGTAAAGGGGCACTGTGATGGGGACACCTGATGTAAAGGGGCACTGTGATGGGGACACCTGATGTAAAGGGGCACTGTGATGGGGACACCTGATGTAAAGGGGCACTGTGATGGGGACACCTGATGTAAGAGTGCACTGTGATGGGGACACCTGATGTAAGAGGGCACTGTGATGGGGACACCTGATGTAAAGGGGCACTGTGATGGGGACACCTGATGTAAAGGGGCACTGTGATGGGGACACCTGATGTAAAGGGGCACTGTGATGGGGACACCTGATGTAAGAGGGCACTGTGATGGGGACACCTGATGTAAAGGGGCACTGTGATGGGGACACCTTATGTAAGAGGGCACTGTGATGGGGACACCTGATGTAAGAGGGCACTGTGATGGGGACACCTGATGTAAGAGGGCACTGTGATGGGGACACCTGATGTAAAGGGGCACTGTGATGGGGACACCTTATGTAAGAGGGCACTGTGATGGGGACACCTTATGTAAGAGGGCACTGTGATGGGGACACCTGATGTAAGAGGGCACTGTGATGGGGACACCTGATGTAAAGGGGCACTGTGATGGGGACACCTGATGTAAAGGGGCACTGTGAAATTGTACATTTTTCATGTTTTAATAGAAATACAATGACTACAATCTTTCTCAGAGTCATAACACAGACTTGAGATTCGGACCTCGGGCCAAAGAAAATTTTGGCGACCGGACCTCCTTGAATTTTAATTAAGTACCCCTGTCCTATTGCAACACCCATCTTCTGTTGAGCTTCAGCTGGTGGACAGATGACCTTAAGTTCTCCTGCAAAATTGTATTGGACACACACTACTACAAGATAATCCTGTAAAGGAAAGTCCTTTTTGAGCGACTATGTTGAAACATGAGATTAGTCGCTACTAGGCAGGAATCAATTAAAGGATCAACTATACAGTCCAAGGATAACCAGGGCAGATAGAGTGAATCGCATCAACTGTGACATTGCAGAAGATTAATTTGAGCTTCACTATGTAATCCAGAAATCGCTGAGAAATATAAGAAATGGATACTCTTACCAGACGTAATAGACACACTCGTCAGCGACGGTGTGTCAATTGGGCATAAACGAGATCCTCAAGATGATGCCATCTGTAGACCGAGTCTTAAAGCCTTTAGGGATATCGTTGAGATTCAACGTCTGTAAATCTTGTTTATCCAGAGGTGGATGAACCACTTTAGAAACTCATCATGGAGGGCAGCAGAGAAGCATATTCAAAATGAGGAAACATGAAAAAAGATAAAAAAAACTCCACATAGTGCAGTTAATCCCAATGGGAGGTAAAATTTAGCCTTTATTGGCATATATAAAAAATAGGATATACCATCAATAATGTTACTGCCACTTCCGGGGAATCCATTGTTACTAACAATGGAATTGCAGATCAATTTGTAAGATACTTTTCTGGGCTATACAACCTGCAGAAATCCCGTCAGCAGGTAGCAGCTCCTGATAGGAAGACCTTGATAGAGGAATTTCTGTCGGAATTCTGCCCATCGTACACCGCCCCTAAAGACATTGCTGACCTGGGCTCCCCAATCACCACTGAAGAAGTCACTTTAGCACTAAGCCAACTTAAACCGGGGAAAAGTCCCGGTCCAGACGGCTTGCCAGTAAGTTACTACAAGACCTTTTCCGATACACTAATTCCCAATTTTCTGTCAACCTTTTTACACTCTTCCGGACTCCCCTTCACGCACAAAAGATTTTTTAGAGGCCCATATTTCCCTGATTCCCAAACCAGGCAAAGATGCTACACTCGTCTCCAACTATAGACCGATATCGCTATTAAACGTTGACGTCAAATTATATGCCAAAATACTCTCCAACCGTATTCTCCCATTGATCCCCAAATTTATCACAACCGATCAAGTTGGGTTTGTCCCTGGCAGGGAGGCCAGGGACAATACTATTAAAGCTCTCAACATACATCATTGGCTGTCCTCCTCAAAAAACAGTGTTTTTTTTCTGTCACTAGATGCTGAGAAGGCGTTCGATAGAGTGGCCTGGGATTTTATGCAGGCGGTCCTAACTAAAATGGGCTTACCATCACGTCTTACCCAAATGATCCAATTGCTGTACTCTAGTCCCACCGCCCGGGTTAGGGTAAATGGCCACCTATCGGACGCCTTCTCCATAACTAATGGAACCCGTCAGGGTTGCCCCTTATCCCCCCTTATCTTCATTCTCACGATGGAACCCTTTCTCAGAAAGCTTCGGGCGAACGAAGCAATCAAGGGTATCGAGATCGGGGGGAAAGCATTACAAGACAGCAGCTTACGCAGATGATGTCTTGCTGTTCCTTTCGGATCCGATAACTACAATCCCCAATCTTTTGAAAGACTTTAAATTGTTTAACACTTTATCTAATCTACAAATTAATTTTGACAAATCGCTAGCTCTGAATATCTCTTTGCCAACCCCAGTAGTTGATTTATGTAAAAAAAACTTCCCCTTCAAATGGGAGTCTGACTATATCACATACTTGGGTATTAAGATCCCTAAAGATCTAAGTAAGCTATTCGCATTAAATTTTCTACCAAGTCTCTCAACCATCAAATCAGACTTATCGGATTGGAACAAAGGCAGATTTTCGTGGTTTGGTAGAACAGCAATCCTTAAGATGAATATCCTCCCGAGGGTCTTATACCTTCTCCAGGCGGTTCCGATCATGATCCCACAGACCTTTTTTACAACATTTAAAAAATTTAAAAAACACTGTAGAACATTCCTATGGGCAGGCCAAGCACCCAGACTGAGCTGGTCTAAATTGATTCAACCAAAACATAGGGGGGGCCTGGGTATACCTGACTTAGCCCTATACCACAAAGCATGTCTACTCACTAGGCTCGTAGATTGGCATCTCCACACTGGAAACAAGGACTGGATTGCCTTGGAAAACGCATTCCTCTCCTTCCCTATTACCCATTTGCCATGGATAGAACTTTGCTCGATTCCTACAGATTGCTTGAACCACCCTTTAATAGGTCCTACGCTCCAAAATTTTAAGGTGATATGCCGATCCCTGAAAATAACTCCCTCCCCAAGCCCGTTGACACCTTTATCTCACAATCCTGATTTTATACCAAATATAACCTATAAATATCCAGTGATGGATCCCAATTCTCAGGCCATTAGAGCTCATCAATTTTTCCACAACGGTGACTTACTAACCTACCCAGAGCTAACTAAAGCGCTCCCTCATGTGACCATGTCCGTATTCAAATATCTCCAAATCAAACATTTTTTAGGTCCTACCCAGACACAACGGAAATGGTGCAGAGATTTCTCACCCTTAGAACAAATATGCACAGCGGGAGAACCAAAGCGCCATCTGATTTCCACTCTACACTCACTACTGATGCCAGAATCAACTCCTTCCTCAAATATTCGCTCAGCCTGGGACAAGGATCTTTCCATGTCCTTATCTGACGAAGATTGGGACATTATATGGCATCACACACATAAAGGTTCTATTAATGTCTCAGCACAAGAAAATCGATACAAGCTTTGCACTAGGTGGTACCGAACACCAGAAAAACTTAATAAAATTTTTCCGGCAGTTTCCCCGTCTTGTTGGAGGTGTGATGGAGCGGAAGGCTCGCTTTTACATATCTGGTGGGATTGCCCTCTATTAGTCCGGTTTTGGAAAGAGGTGCATGAACGTATTGTACAAATAACAACAATACCAGCCTTGCCCCAGCGCAATTCCTGCTACATCACACTCCCATTCCAAGATTGCAATACCGGAGATCACTAACACTACACCTTATAAATGCAGCCACCAAATGTATCCCTATATACTGGAAGTCTAAAACCATTCCAACAATTGAAGATTGGCATGCACGTGTTGACAAGGTAGAGGAAATGGAGCGCCTTATTCACCAAGCTAAGGACACGCACGAGAAATACAGACAAACATGGTCATGCTGGTCACTGTATAGAAACCCCCCTACACAAGTACCATCCGGTACCCAGAGAAATTCTAACATATCACCAGGGGTTGTACTTACCCAAAGATCTAATAGTTAGATACTTCCTCACCCTTTTTTCCCTCCCATCTGGTTTCAACCCCCCTCTCCCCCACACAGGGTCATACACTCCCTTTGGACACAGAGTCCGACTTAGCTCTTCTCAAAGGGTAAAAGGAAAAAGATAGAGACATCTCTGGTATGCCAAATATCTGCTTTTGCCTTTCCTACCCTTTTTGAACAACTGGAAGTTAAGCCTATTTTGCTCCGACTTCCACCCTTCCCCTCTCTGCGCTGCCCACAGAATGTCCCTGTTAAGGGGTGGGTAGGGCAGAGGGGGGCCTCTGTCACAAATGTTCAGTGGGGAACTACGATGTTCCGTACTCTCCTGTTAACGTGGGCTTTAATGTTTGCATTTTGACACTTGTTCTCGGGATTTGATCCATTTATAGACAACAATGTCATTGACCTGTCTTATATGACATATCTTTTATGATTATTTGTTACTATAAGATCCTGTTAAGACTTTATTTGAAATATGACTGATGTATCTATGTCTTGGATTACGCTGTATTGTTGAAAACCTTCAATAAAATGTTTATTAAAAAAAAAAAAAAAAATAGGATAAAAACAAGCAAAGGTACAGGCCCAGTGAAAAGGCAGGTATAGGTGATCACATAAAGGTAAAGCGTGGTGAGCAAGTAACCATAGTAGGCTATGTACCCAACATGTTTCGAGCGATGGCTCTTCAACTGGGGCATAAACCTACTGACCCACACCACACCATAAATATCCTAAATGCAGACAATAGATTAATCATACTACAAACACAAGTCAGCTGTAATGGAAAACGACCGCTTTAAACGTCAAGCCAATCAAGGTGGTAGCCTGCAAAGAGCACCTCCTATCATCAAAAAAAAAAAGAAAAAATACTGCGCTATCTAGTAAATACAAAAGCCGCTAACACAGCAAGAGAGATCAAAAAATTGCTAATAAAACATATGTGGAAAAGTGTAGCGCTAACAATGAAACAAATTGTGATAATACAATAGAAATTAAATCGTGCAACACCAAATCTGAATGAATGGTATTAGAAAGTCCATATGTTAATGGATGAATTGGTGAATCGGTTCCTCTGAATAAAACAGATACACAAAATCCAAAGTATGAAAAAGTGAGAAGTCCACCACCACTTATGACAAGGGGCTTACCGGATCGATTGGACCTAGGCAGGCATATACCCACTAGGCCAATCAGGCTTTGTTAAAGTTGATATACTGAAGCGGGTACACCATACACGTCATGCGATTCGGTATCAATGAAGGCAAATAAAAAGTAATATTCAGCGCTGGAAAAAATGAATAAAATAAAACCTAAAATCTAATAAATGCAAGCCAGCACTAAGGACAAATTCATAAAAAAATCCCAAATAGAACTATATAATAAACAGTGCAGCGCAATAAAAAAATATATATATAAATAAAGTAAAAAGATACACAATGCTAGTGTATATAATAAGAAAAACAGTGTCCATGTGAGGAAAAACCATAAATAAATAAATCCACAGTCAGTCCAACGAAAAGAAATTCCAGAGTGAAAAGTGAAGAGATGACACCATATAATATCCACCACCAGTGAAAGATGGCCTCTCACCTCAGAGCTTAGACCCTTGCGGATCACAAAGCATATCTGTTTGTATTAACAGCTGACAGCCTCCATAGGACCCTTAACCCACGCTCCCTTAACCCACGCTGAGGAAGTCCCGCCCATGGGATGTAACGCGTACAGAGGGTAGGAGCTACGCAGAACGTCACCCACGACCGCCGCAGATTGCAGACAGATGGTTTTACATACTGTTGTATGCTGTTATGCTGACACTCGGCACACTGAGTGTCCTTACATGTGAGTGCAAATTTTTTTTTTTTATTGTTCGTTTTTAATAAAAGAAATCCAATCGGAGAGCACTAGATTTTCCCCTTTCTTTTCAATTATATGGTGGTATCCCTGTTGGAAAGTCATTGGGTTTGGATCCGTGGTGCTAAATCCCATCCATCCGTTTCCTATGGAGGCTGTCAGCTGTTAATACAAACAGATATGCTTTGTGATCCGCAAGGGTCTAAGCTCTGAGGTGAGAGGCCATCTTTCACTGGTGGTGGATATTATATGGTGTCATCTCTTCACTTTTCACTCTGGAATTTCTTTTCGTTGGACTGACTGTGGATTTATTTATTTATGGTTTTTCCTCACATGGACATTGTTTTTCTTATTATATACACTAGCATTGTGTATCTTTTCACTTTATTTATATATTTATTTTTTTATTGCGCTGCACTGTTTATCAATGAAGGCAAACCTCAGACAGATAACTCAAAAATGGTTCCCAGCAGGCAGCGATTTTCAACAGATCACACAGAGGGCATATCAGTAATCCAACCGATAAGCATGAAAAAGAAAAAGCAGGGCGCACATAGCGTAATTTCGTAAAATAATCGATATTTATTTTAAAAGAAAGTTACTCACATATTGCAATGGTCAATTGAGCTCATAGAAAAAGGGTAGTAGGAACAACAGTAGTCCATCCCGACATGTTTCGTTACAAAAAGAACATCATCTGGGGTACTGTCATCATTGACTGGATTTTGGATCCATTCACCACAAGGCTGTTGGAATATCACAGACCCTGTCCAGGGTCTGTGATATTCCAACAGCCTTGTGGTGACTGGATCCAAAATTGGGGAGGCTACTCGTCACCCTGGGGGAGCCGTAATCTGTGGCTGGCTTGCAGTTTACCGCTGGGAGGTTTTATGCTACGAGTCCTGGAGAGTCGTATCGAGACGAATCGTTCCATCCAGTGTCCCTGAGGCATCAAAAGGCCCTGGCTGGGTTGTAGCCAAACGTTCAAAAAGCTTGCCATCTGGTAAGCTGCTCACTATTGCGGTGGAGGGCTGACACTGATTGTATGCATGTCACCTGGTGGTTTTGAGTTTCAGAAGTATATTTCAGAAGTATAACTTGATGTGCTAGCTTCTATGGAGTCTTCACCTACAGTTCAATGAACAGTGTCAACCAGCTTTACCAACACTTAGTGCATTCGTTGGCTTCTATAGACTTTTTGGGCTCAATCCTAAAATTTTGTTTATATTGATTATTGAGTTAATTTGTTTTCTGGCGCGGCTTTTTATTTTCCATTCTATAAGCTCACTAAAGAGCATCCGCTCGGACAAAAGAAAATTGTAGCCGTGCAGGAAAGAAATATAGAAACACAAGCGCTTGTATTAATGAAAGGATGTGCGCTCCACGCTCTGACAGCGCGTCGCAGCACATCACATGATATTGCAACCAAGCCTCATTCTGAGGATGAGGACGATTAGACATTCTATCCCCCTATTGGTAAATTGCGGTCACATGACCGCATTACCAAGCCTCATAATGGATTCGGGGCTATGCGCTCCACAGCAGGCTAAATGATAATGAATAGCCTTACTGTGGAAGCGCATTGGAATGAAAGGGAGAAAAAAAAAAAATTATTTAAAAAACGGCATTTTGGAAACTAAATCCAAAACACAACACTGTGAAGAACACAGTATTTATATTAAAAGACAGAAATTGACCTGTAATTAAAATACCTATATGATGTTAGATGACATAAGTGACATTTATGAAAAATGTACGTGTCAAAAAACTTAAAAATACAATTTTTATTTAAAATGTACTAAAATCTGGCTATAAAAAGGAAATAATAAAACTGCCTAAATAAACCCCCTATGATGAAAAAACGGGGGGAAAAAAAGGGACATGCATTCCTATTGGAGCCAAGATTGAACATAGGTTTACAGAAAAAAAAAACGCAAAAATACTACATATCATGATGGAAAAAAGACAATTATTTAACCGCTAATAGGATACTAAAAAATGTATAGAATCAACCAATTGGTTAAGACTGGTTAATGAATGCGTTAATATCCCACTCTACATTCATGCCCTGGGGAGAGTGGGATTGCAATTCATATATCCAGTAGGTTTCAAGTCTGGATACTCCTCTAGTCTTGGCTCCCCCTCGCCAAGGTGGGATATACCTGTCAATGATCAAGAACTGCGATCCCTTAGGATCCCGACTGTGACAAGATCTATAATGCCTAGGTACAGTATGTTTAGTGTCACCTCCTATGATCTTGGCTATGTGCTCGCCTACCCGCACAGAAAACGCACGCGTCGTGCGACCCACATACTGCTTCCCGCATGGACAAGTGATCAGATAGACAACGTGAGTTGTAGCACACGTACAAAAATGTTTGATCGGATAACTTTGGTCACTCTAGATTGAAATTCTAAAGTTTTACGTCTACCACACAGATTGTACTGACAGACTGTACATTTTTTACATGGAAAGTATCCCTCCATATTTTGAAAAAAGGTTGGGCGTACAAGGGGATCAACCGTATCTGGAGCGATACTATTCCTCAAAGAAGGAGCACCTTTAAAAATGATCCTAGCCTGTTCCGGTAGAACTTGTCCTAGGATTTTGTCCTTTCTTAGCACATTCCAATGGTGTTTAAAGATGTTTTTTTAGATCTCTATGTTGGTTGGAATAAGTTGTGAGCATAGAATAACGGAAAGAGTTATTACTAACTCGTGGAGGTCTATCAGCTAAAAGAGATCCCTGATCGATCTGCTCTACGTTTAACATCTCTAGGTTCACAGAGGATTCATCATATCCCTTTTCAATGAATCTATGTTTGAGCATGGACGCTTGGGATAGATATGTGTCAGTATCACTGCAGTTCCTCCGTAAACGTAAAAATTGGCTACGGGGCACAGATTTAAGCCATGACCTATGATGACAGCTATCCATGGGGATAAAGCTGTTACGGTCTGTGGCTTTAAAATGAGTCTGAAACTTGAATTCCCTGGATTCCAACCTAATCTCAAGATCAAGAAAATTGATCTTGGTAGCACTCCATTCAAATGAAAGGGAGATACCTCGGTCATTATCATTTAGTGTGGAAAAAAATGCTTCAAGGGTTTCTGGAGAGCCATCCCATAGGAGGAGGATGTCGTCTATATATCTGGCCCATAAGACCAGTGTGACGGTATCGGTATGATATCCCCGTCAAGCATTCCCTCCTCCCCATACAAGAACATCACAGGATCCCCCACACATGAGTCAAGACTGGATGCTGGAACCAAGACAGACTTTAATGTTATAACACACAGCTTATATGTCATTTCCAAAACTGTTACAATGACAAATCTCCGCCCCCCTCACACTGGGGCTTCCATACAGATGAGTAGGCAGACACGACGGAGCCGATGCTGAAAACACATTTTCTTTAGATAATGACATCAGTGGAGCTGAGCACTAGTTGTACTAAATACATTAACTAGACAACTCGACCCCGCATATAGAGAGATAATTACCACAATGAAGCAATCAGAATAATTAACACAAGCCACTTAAACACAGATCTCCTTCACACAACACAATAGATCAATTAACCTTTAGAAATAGTGAGGGGACATTAGCACGTCAATAACCTGCTAGCCGAGGACAGAATCACCCAGGGCAAGCAGGGAGAATTAGACTGAGACATATAGGCAAATGTATCACAATGGCCCCCCTTTTTCTCCCTGCTACGGAAAACCCGGTTGGACCTTCCCTGGTCCAGTAGGGTTGACGGGTTCAGAGCTTTTAGTCCGAGGTTAACTCCGTTTGGCATGACTGACCTCCCTTGGCAACTGCTTCAGACTCAGGTATGCCACCGGGTCGTCAGATCACACGCCGGTCAGTCCCCAAGTCTTTGTGCGATCTGCAAAGTCACCAGAAGTCATTATGAAGACGGCGAATGGGTCTGTGCGCCGCCATCTAGGTGTCCCGCTATGGGAGGGGCAGGTTATGGCTCTGAAGTGACAGTCACAGGAGATTCATAAAAAAGAAAAAGTTATATTTGTTGAAATGCTGTAGCACCGGTGCTCAGAGTCCGGGGGGGGGAGGGGACTCAGAGCCCCATAAGGTCAGCCACCCCCTGCTCCCTCCGCAGCCGCCGGTTCTCCTCTTTGAGCTTCTCCAGCTCCATCTCCAGTTCATGGAGCCTGGGGGGGTCAGCCCGCTGTGACCTCAGGTGGTTGTTCTCCTCCTCCATGCGGCTTATGCACTCCTCCAGCTCTATGTACTCACGGATCAGATCCTGCTTGCTCATGTCCTGCAGGCTCTCCACGTGGTCCTTCATCATCAGGAACTGGGTGGTGGTGTAAGGGGCCACCGGTGGGCCCTTGGCGAACATCTCGGCCCGCATCTGGGGCGCCAGCTGCGATTCCATCTCCTCCAGTCGCTTCTTCTCCTCCCAGGTCCGCTGGTTATATGACTTCCAGGACCTCTTCTTCTTGGAGGGTAGCTGGCGGTGCCTCATTCTGCCCAGCTCCCTCCAAGGCCCCTCCGGCTCATGGCTGTCGCCCATGACCAGCTGACAATGGTGTTCCCTGTTGTCCGTTATAACAGATTGTACCATGAGGGCTTCGTAAGGGGTGCCCAATGGTTCTTCCTGACCCAGCTCCTGGGGATCCCAAGCCGAGTCTACACAATGGGCTGCTGCTGGTGGGCGGTACCCAGGTTGAGACCAATTTGACCTGGTGTTGTCATTCATGGGGCAATTCTGCTTGAAGTGACCCAACTGTTTGCACCGGAAGCAGCGTTGTTCATTGTCCTCCTGGCGTAGATAGCGAGGGCTCGATGTCATCGGTCTGTTAGGAGGTTGGTATCTAGCGGCTGGTGGGTGTGAGGGCGCCGTTGGTTGTGGAGGTTGTACCCGTGGTGTGACCTGGTTTGTCTTGCGAGTATCCGCATATTCATCCGCCAACTTCGCGGCCTCTGGTAGAGTCATGGGCCTGCGATCTCTCACCCAATCCTTGACGTCCGTCTGGATGTGATTGTAAAATTGCTCCAGGAGCATTAGTTGCAAAATGTCCTCTGCGGTGGTGGCCTGGCTGCTGTTAACCCAGATCTGGCACGGTCCGGAAAGCGTCAGAAGCTTTGCCTGACAGTTTGCCTGACAATATTGCAACCCACTCTCTTCTAGCTATTCGGTGCAGGTTACATTGTCGCTCAAAATCCGCCAGGTAGTTATCAATTTCACAGTCCTTTTCATCAAAAGCTTTAAAAGCGCTAAACGGAATCTTCCTTGTGTCTGCTGTGCTGTACTCACTGTTCGGAGAAGGTGCGGCTGCTTGTTGGACTGCTGCCAGTTTTAACTGTAGTTCTGCGTCTCTTATTTCTTTAGCCTCCTGTAGCTCCATCACTTTCAGCACCACATCCGGCGTTGGGTTCGGGCCGAACCACGCTAGCTTCTCTCTCATTAGCTTGTTGGTTGGCGATTCCTCCTCCTGAATCGCTGGTGTCTCCATCTCTTGTACCGCTGGCGTTGCTGCAATCCCGTTCTCCTGGTCTATCTCCATTGATTCTGCTATGATGACCCGTTCGGTTTTGTTGCAAGCAATCCTTCCACGAACTTCCAGTAGTTCTTCCAGTGTCTGCTTGGAATCCCGGGTGTAAAGGAGAGTAGAAGGGAAAATCCCACTGCTACCAACCAATTGTGACGGTATCGGTATGATATCCCCGTCAAGCATTCCCTCCTCCCCATACAAGAACATCACAGGATCCCCCACACATGAGTCAAGACTGGATGCTGGAACCAAGACAGACTTTAATGTTATAACACACAGCTTATATGTCATTTCCAAAACTGTTACAATGACAAATCTCCGCCCCCCTCACACTGGGGCTTCCATACAGATGAGTAGGCAGACACGACGGAGCCGATGCTGAAAACACATTTTCTTTAGATAATGACATCAGTGGAGCTGAGCACTAGTTGTACTAAATACATTACCTAGACAACTCGACCCCGCATATAGAGAGATAATTACCACAATGAAGCAATCAGAATAATTAACACAAGCCACTTAAACACAGATCTCCTTCACACAACACAATAGATCAATTAACCTTTAGAAATAGTGAGGGGACATTAGCACGTCAATAACCTGCTAGCCGAGGACAGAATCACCCAGGGCAAGCAGGGAGAATTAGACTGAGACATATAGGCAAATGTATCACAACCAGGGAGGGATTCCTCTCCCAATAGACAACATCCTCCTCCCACTTGGCCATAAATAAATTCGCCAGGCTTGGGGCAAACTTGGCGCCCATCGCCACTCCATGCTTTTGTAAAAAGAACTTCTGGTCGAACCAGAAGTAGTTGTGGGTAGTGGCGAATTTGAGTAGTTCAATGATAAAACTACGTTGGTCGTTAACTAAAGAATGGTCACGGTCCAGAAATAAAGTGACTGCTTCTATTCCCAAATCTTGGGGGATGCATGTATATAAAGAAGCTACGTCTGCAGTAGCTAAAAGATAATCGCCACGTATTTCTGTGTTCTCTAATAATTTGATAGTAGAGGTGGTATCTTTCAAATATGACGGAGTTGTCTTGACTAATGGTTGTAGATAGAAGTCGATGTAGCGACCAATGCGAGAGGTAATAGAATCTATGCCGCTCACAATGGGCCTTCCGGGAGGGTGTACAGGGTCTTTGTGGATTTTGGGTAGGTAATAGATCGTCGGGATCCTAGGGGCAATGGGTATCAGATAGGATCGTTCTTTCTCATTCAAAATACGAGATTGAAACCCTTTCTTTACTAAACCAACAAGTTCCTTTTTAAAACTATTAGTGGGGTTGTTCTGTAATTCTTGATACGTATCTTGGTCTGAATTTTTTTTTTACATTTCGGCCACATATTTAGATTTATCCATAACCACTATTCCACCACCCTTGTCCGCTGGACGGACAAAAAGATCTTTCTGATCACAAAGGGATTGAAACCCTTTTTTGGGTATGGGATTATGGTAATGTTTCTTCATGGGTAAAGAGGCCAGGTCTTGAAGGACCAAGTCTTTAAAAATGCTAACTGCAGGGGCCACTGCGACTGAAGGATTGAACAATGAAGGATTGGACAATCTAGTATGAACTGTTCCTGAAGTAGCTGCCCTCTCAGCAGGAGGTGTGGTATTGGTCAAGAAATATCTTTGAATGTTCATTTTACGTACAAATTTTTGCACGTCTATGAACGTATTAAATTTGTTGAATTTTGTCCAAAACAAGCAGTTCATTGTTAATACCTTTGAATGTAAAATTAACATTCAAAGATATTTCTTGACCAATACCTCACCTCCTGCTGAGAGGGCAGCTACTTCAGGAACAGTTCATACTAGATTGTCCAATCCTTCATTGTTTAATCCTTCTGTCGCAGTGGCCCCTGCAGTTAGCATTTTTAAAGACTTGGTCCTTCAAGACCTGGCCTCTTTACCCATCAAGAAACATTACCATAATCCCATACGCAAAGAAGGGTTTCAATCCCTTTGTCCAAAAACGTGGCCTGCATTCTGACGTTTTTCACGCTAACCTGAACTGACCCAGGAAGGGGAAGCCATAGAGGACGCCGAGATCCAGCTTTTGAAACCGCACTTTGTGCACCTTATTGGGCTTATGATTCTCCACCTATCTGTAAGTGCAATATTTTACTTTGATCATTAAATTGTTTTGCAAAGTTGCACTATGGGCCCTTTTCTTTTCTTTTTGCATCTGAGCCATTCATCCGTTCTGACCGATGGGAAATAGCTTGAAGCAGATCCAGTGTGCTACATACAGTCATTTGGGTGACTCTAAATATACCAGAGTCCAGTCTGACCACCGTTGTGGTCTCCACATCTGGTAAGGGCATTGTTTTGTCACTCAGGTGTGCCTTGGTGGAAGGTTGTGTCAGCCCTGTACTATCCTTTTCTCTGAAGACATTCGCTGTGAAGTTCACTCTTTTAAAGAAGTTTTCTTTAAGATATCTGGGAGCATATGGACTAATACCTCACCTGTAGTCTTTTTTGCTTGCACAATCTCATTCATTCACAGACTTTATACACATTCATATATTGTTTTCATTTACAAGTTATTTTTGTTTTTCACGTGCATTTTTATTTATAGTCAATTGTTTAGTTTCAGTGATGCATAGCAATTGACCTTACAATTTTGTGTCACCTTCACTTATTTGTGTCACGCCAGGAATTTTTTGGTATCACATCAGAATTTCTATACACTAGAATTTGCGCTGTACCTCTTTTCTTTATTTAATATGGTTTGGGCCCTGGGCAAACATTTTTTTTGGGCCCCCCTCCAGCTTATTTTGGGCCTGGCTGGTTCACATGTATGTTTTGGCGGTCCTCATTTGTGCAGGTACAGCAGCCCATTGATTTGAATGGGCTGCCATGCCTTCGTTTCCTGCAGAAAAAAGGTGCATTCAGCATTTTAAAAATACAGTTGCCTTGAAATCCATTCTGCTTTTGCACCATGCTACTTACCTGCAGTTCTTGCACACACAAATGCACTGTGTTTTTAAAAGCGTGACCTAAACGTCTAAAAATGCAGCAAGTTTGACAGTGCGGGAACTGCAGATAAGTCACAGCAGACAGCAGAATGGACAGACAGTGCTGTATTTCAGTGCTTGATGGGCCTATGCGTGCCGTGTGCGCAGCCTATTACATGAGGCATGCGCTTTTCTTTGCAGGAATTGCAGGCATGGCGGCCCATTCAAATGAATGGGCTGCTGTGCCCTCGCAAATGTGGGTCGCCAAAACACATACATGTGAACCAGCCAGGCCCAAAATAAGCCCATCAAGCAGTTAAATACAGACAGTAATGCCATGTGCTCTGAGGCCTTACTCAGCCTGGACTGCAGGTCTGGTCTGTGATTTAAAGAGTTCCTCTATTTTACACATGGCATGGGGTCCCATGGTGCTAAAGCAGAATGGACAGACGGTGCTGTGATGTCATGCCATGTGTAAAATAGAGGAACTATTTAAAACACTGACCAGACCTGCAGTGAATCATCAAATATTATAAAGACTTTGGGCACACTCTACAGAAAACTTCTATTTACAATATAGATTAGCAAACAGTGACATACCTTGAGGAGCAGGACATGAAGAAGTCAGCCTCGGGAAGAGCAAACTGGGGATGTTATAAAATCACATTCTAATTCACTTTTATATACAAGCAGCATCCAGTGGCAGGAAGGGAGAAGTGCATTTTTAAAGGGAAGCCAGGGGTGCTGTACATTTTAAAACACTGGGAAGGGAAGCAGTACTGTCACTGGCTGCGTGCCGCTGATGATTTTTAGCCTGATTTGTGGGAAGCACAGGGGCTTAACGGGCGGGGGGGTGCTGCCGCCTGAAATTGAGAAGCAGGGGGGGGGCTGCCGCGAATTTAGAAGCGGGGGGCCCTTTACAAAAAATAAATAAATAAATAAAGAAAAATATATATAAAAAAAGGGGTGTAGCCATCTGGGGCCCTTGGGACCTCTGGGCCCTTTAACCACTTGACCACCAGGCCTATTCTGGCACTTCTCTCCTTCATGTGAAAATCACATTTTTTTTGCTAGAAAATTAATCAGAACCCCCAAACATTATATATTTTTTTTAGCAGACATCCTAGGGAATAAAATGGCAGTCATTGCAATACTTTTTGTCACACCGTATTTGCGCAGCGGTCTTACAAGCGCACTTTTTTTGGATAAAAATCACTTTTTTGAATAAAAAAATAAGACAACAATACATTTTGCCCAATTTTTTTATATATTGTGAAAGATAATGTTACGCCGAGTAAAATGATACCCAACATGTCACGCTTAAAAATTGCGCCCGCTCGTGGCATGGCGTCAAACTTTTACCCTTAAAAATCTCGATAGGCGACGTTTAAAAAATTCTACAGGTTGCATTTTTTGAGTTGCAGAGTAGGTCTAGGGCTAGAATTATTGCTCTCACTCTAACGATCGCGGCGATACCTCACTTGTGTGGTTTGAATACCGTTTTCATATGCGGGCGCTACTCGCGTATGCGTTTGCTTCTGCGCGCGAGCTCGTCGGGATGGGGCGCTTTAAAAAAAAAATTTTTTGTTTTCTTATTTATTTTTATTTAGTTTTATAATTTTTTACACTGGAATAAAAAATAAAAAAAATTGATCACTTTTATTCCTATTACAAGGAATGTAAACATCCCTTGTAATAGAAAAAAGCATGACAGGTCCTCTTAAATATGAGATCTGGGGTCAAAAAGACCTCAGATCTCATATTTAGACTTAAATGCAAAAAAAATAAAATAGAAATAAAAATGTCATTTTTTCAAATGACAAAAAAAAAAATGTTTCTTTAAGAGGCTGGGCGGGACTGACGTTTTGACGTCACTTCCGCCCAGCAGAGCTATGAGGACGGGTGAAGGAGATTTCTCCTTCAGTCCCGTCCCCGCTCAGCTGCCGGACACATCCGATCCCCTCCGCCGCTACCGACGGCTCCGGTAAGCGGCGGAGGGCACGAGAGAGCGGCGGGAGGGGGGGGCCCCTCTCCCACCACCGATAACGGCGATCTCGCGGCGAATCCACCGCGGAGACCGCCGTTATCGTGTACACCACCGCCCCCTGAAAAGATGAATATCTCGGTTGTGGCAGCAGCTGCTGCCGTTATCGAGATATTCAACTTTAAAAACAGGACGTCTTTTTGACATGGGGCGGTGGTCAAGTGGTTAACCACTTGCCGTCGCCGCACCGTCATAATACGTCCACAAGGTGGCTCTCCTGGGCGAGATCACGTATTATGATGTCCGGCGCGTGAACGGCGATGGGGCGCGCGCGCGCCCCCCCGCCGTTCCCGATGATCAGATTCGATGCAGAACTGATCAATCACCAGGTCCAGGCCAATAAAATCTGGCCTGGACCTGGTGATCGCTCTAACCAATGGTTGTCTTCCCCTGGCAATGTTTTGTAAACATTGGCAGGGGAAGTACTGCTCTCTCCCTCGTGTCGGTCTTTCCGTTCCAGACCGAGAGGGAGAGAGCATCTAACAGTGAGTTGCACAACACTACACTGACACCAGGTCACGTAGGCACACATTTAACCCCCTGATCACCCCCCGATCACCCCCCAAATTAACCCATTCACTGCCTGTCACTGTGTCACCCAGTACAGCAATCAGATTTTTTTTGATCGCTGTACTAGTGTCATTAGTGACAAAAATAAGTGTTAGGGTAATCAGTCTTAGGCCCTAAATAGTCTAGGGACCCCCCCCTAACCCCCCCCAATAAAGGTTTAACCCCATCATTACCCCCTGTCACCAGTGATCACAGTATAAGTGTCACCGGTGACGCAGTTTAGCTAGTTAATTTTTTATAGCATCAAGGCACCCGCCATATTTTTTGCAATAAAGTTTTAACCCCCTGATCGCCCGGCGGGTGATCAAAGTTTGGTTTTAGCGCCAGATAGGGTCTGCGTCGCCCCAGGCAGCGGCCAATAGCGCTAACACCCACGCACGCACCATACGCCTCCCTTTAGTGGTATAGTACCTGATCGGATCGATACTTGATCTGATCAGATCTATACTAGCGTCCCCTGCAGTTTAGGGTTCCCAAAAACGCATGGTTAGCGGGATCAGCCCAGATACCTGCTAGCACCTGCGTTTAGCCCCTTCGCCCAGTCCAGCCCACCGAAGTGCAGTATCGATCGATCGATCGATCACTGACACAAAACACAAAAACACATAACTGCAGCGTTCGCAGAGTCAGGCCTGATCTCTGCGATCGCTAACAGTTTTTTTGGTAGCGCTTGACTCGGTCACTAACAGGTCAGGTGCTTTTTTGCCTGTGAATCTCACCACTGTACCCCTAAATTTAGAGCCCAAAATGGCAAATCGATGGTACAGTGATGAAGAGGCCTACTTGTTTATGAGCCTGACAGATAGTGATGAGGAGGTCACGCATCTGTCAAATTCTTGCTCAGAATACGATCCTGTAGACGACAGTGGCTCCCTGACAGATAGCTCTGACGACGGAGTGGTCCCTGCTAGGGTCAGGCGTACCAGACCCCGATCTTCTGCTGTCGCTGAGGTGCAAGAACCGCAGGGCTCTCGTATGGAGGAGAGAAGTACTAGCGCCGCTATTCCTTCTGGTGAACTGGCAAGCACCAGCGGCCTAGTACATCCTGGTCATATATCCAGCACTGCAGTAACACTTGGTGACGTGGCGAGTCCCATAAGTGCAGTTCAAGCTGGAGAGGTGGCAAGCACTAGTAGTGTCCCGCTGCCACCAAGAAGAAGACGACAAAGACAGGCCCGTCCCCATAGTGCCCTTCCTGCTGCATTCGCCAATCCTGATTGGGTACCCACCACTTCTGCAGCACCCGTACTTCCCCCATTCACTGGCCAACCCGGAATTCAGGTGAATACAGTTGATTTTACGTCACTGGATTTTTATTCGCTGTATTTCACGGAAGATCTCTATAGATCTATTGTGGACCAAAGCAATTTGTACGCTGGTCAATTCTTCGCCGCTAATCCCCAGCTGTCCCTTGCCAGAGATTGGAAGCCAATTACGGTTTCCGAATTTAAGATCTTTCTGGGCCTTTCCCTCATCATGGGCATTACTAAAAAGAGTGAGCTGCGGATGTATTGGTCCACGCACCCAGTTCACCATATGCCCATTTTCTCTGCCTCCATGACCAGGACACGATACGAGCAGATCTTGCGGTTCATGCATTTTAGTGACAATGAACTCTGTCGTCCTCGGGGAGACCCTGAATTCGATCGGCTCTACAAAATTCGGCCCCTCGTAAACCACTTCAACGAACGGTTTGCAGCCTTGTATAATCCCAATCAAGTTGTCTGCGTTGATGAGTCCCTGGTTAAGTTTTCTGGCCGCTTGTCATTCAAACAATTCCTTCCCAGCAAGCGTGCCAGATACGGGGTCAAGTTGTATAAGCTCTGTGACAGGGCAACAGGCTATACATCTAGCTTTATGGTTTACGAGGGAAAAGACAGTCACGTAGAGCCGGAGAATTGCCCTGATTACATAGGGAGCGCTGGTAAGATAGTGTGGGAATTGGTGTCACCCTTATTCGGAAAGGGGTACCACTTGTACGTGGACAATTATTACACAAGCGTGCCACTTTTTAGTCACCTTTTTGATTATGGAATTGGCGCATGTGGCACCGTGCGACCTAATCGCCGGGGCATCCCCCAACGGCTTGTAGAATCCCGTCTTAGTCGGGGGGAGAGAGCCTGCTTACAGTGTAATAATTTGTTAGCAGTGAAGTGGAGGGATTCACGGAATGTTTTCGTTCTGTCCACGCTTCACGCAGACACGGCAGTCCAAATTCCTACGGCGACTGGTGTTGTGGAGAAACCCCTCTGTATCCAGGAGTACAACCTTAACATGGGAGGGGTGGACCTCAATGACCAGTTGTTGGCGCCGTACCTAATTGCCCGGAGGTCCAAACGCTGGTACAAAAAAGTGTCAGTTTATTTGTTTCAATTGGCTTTGCTGAACGCTCATGTGCTATACAGAGCTTCAGGACGGACTGGATCCTTCCTAAAATTCCAGGAAGAGATCGTCGAAGCCCTTCTGTTTCCAGATGGTGCTGTGCCCCACCTTCCCAACGCAAATGCAGTGAGCCGGCTGTATGAGAGGCATTTTCCTTTTGTCCTCCCTGGTACCCCTACCCAAAGATCCCGCCAAAAAAGATGTCGTGTCTGCAGCAAACTCGGATTTAGGCGTGACACCCGCTTTTATTGTCCCGACTGTCCTGACCAACCTGGTCTCTGCATTGGTGTATGTTTCAAACGCTACCACACACTAATTGAGTTTTAGCGTAGGGTACAGCACCACACAGTCCTAGGCACACCAACACAGGGTCTCGGAATATGTGATGGCCATCACATTTTGAGAGACCATAATCTGCAACGTTCAGTTTACAGTTTTCTTACAGTTTTTATAAAAGTGAAAAAAAGTGGAAAAAAAAATAAAAAAACTCACACAAAAACACAAAAAAAATATAAAATAAAAAATCCAAAAATAGTTGTGGTTGTATTTTTCTCCTCTCTTTATTGTTCTCTTATGTTCACTCTCTACTGTCCACTCACTATTGTTCTATATCTATTCTCTCTATTTTTACAATGTTTTATTGTATTTGCTTTGCAGGTATGGTATGTTATACTGTAATGTTTGTTTTATTGTTAACCATCATTTGTTTAGCAGGTACGCCATTCAGTTGCATCGCGGATTTATTTAGCGTGACAGCAACAGCGTTTGCTCCCACGATTTATAAAGCTGTGACTCCAACGCTGTAGGAGGTGATTTCACCACCACGGTTAAAAAAAAAGCATATATGCCGAAGCATGTGGGCAGCAGGGGCGGAGGAGCGATTTTGCTCCTAATGCCGCGTACATACGGTCGAAATTCCGACGGAGGCTTGCCCGTGGAAAAGTTCGACCGTGTGTATGCGGCATAACTTTTTATGCGGGAGGATGCCCCCATGCTTCGGCATGTATATTTTTTAGGCACAGGTTGCGTTAAAAAATGTTTTATTTTTTACTGTATTTATTTTTTTGGTATTTGCTTTGCAGGTATGGTATGGTAAGATCTTAATGTTAAAATGTAATGTTACTTTGTTATAATGTTAACCATCATTTGCTTAGCAGGTACGCCATTCAGTTGCAGCACGGATTTATTTAGCGTGACAGCAACAGCGTTTGCTCCCACGATACATAAAGCCGCGACTCCAACACTGTGGGAGGTGATTTCACCACCACAGTTAAAAAAAGAGCATATATGCCGAAGCATGGGGGCATTAGGGGCGGAGGAGCGATTTTGCTCCTAATGCCGCGTACATACGGTCGAAATTCCGTCGGAAGCTTGCCCGTGGAAAAGTCCGACCGTGTGTATGCGCCATAACTTTTTATGCGGCGTACATACGTGTGTGAGCGGCATAACTTTTTTGCGGGAGGATGCCCCCATGCTTCGGCATATATAAATGGTGCATGTATGCCCATCATTAGAAGTGGGTGGATGAAGGGAGGTATTCTAATGGTGGGCATACCCACCGATCAATCTTTTTTTCGTTCAGCCAACAGGCTGCATGAAAAAAAAAAAAGATTACAATACATGTCCAACAAGAACCATCAACGTATGGTATGTTGCTGGACTTTGAATGGTTATACCAGAATGATGCCTGCGGGTTTAGGTATCATCTTGGTATCATTCTTTTCAGCCAGCGGTCGGCTTTCATGTAAAAGCAGTCCTAGCGGCTAATTAGCCTCTAAACTGCTTTTACAAGCAGTGGGAGGGTATGTCCCCTCCCCGGATATAAACTGCGCCATTGGGAAAGTGGGAAAACATTTTATCACACCGATCTTGGTGTGGTCAGATGCTTTAAGGGCAGAGGAGAGATCTAGGGTCTAATAGACCCCAATTTTTTCAAAAAAGAGTACCTGTCACTAACTATTGCTATCATAGGGGATATTTACATGCCCTAAGATGGCAATAAAAATTATAAAAATAATAAAAAAAAAAGTAAGGAACAGTTTAAAATAAAATTAAAAAGCAAATTAAATAATAAAAAAAAAAAAAAAAAGCACCCCTGTCCCCCCCTGCTCTTGCGCAAAGGCGAACGCAAGCGTCGGTTTGGCGTCATATGTAAACAGCAATTGTACCATGCATGTGAGGTATCACCGCGAAGGTCAGATCGAGGGCAGTAATTTTAGCAGTAGACCTCCTCTGTAAATCTAATGTGGTAACCCGTAGAGGCTTTTAAAGGCTTTTAAAAATGTATGTAGTTTGTCGCCACTGCGCATTTGTGCGCAATTTTAAAGCATGTCGTGTTTGGTATCTATGTACTCGGCCTAAGATCATCTTTTTTATTTCATCAAACATTTGGGCAATATAGTGTGTTTTAGTGCATTAAAATAAAAAAATATGTATTTTTGCCCAAAAAAAATGCATTTGAAAAATCGCTGCGCAAATACTGCGTGGTAAAAAAAAATGCAACACCCACCATTTTAATCTGTAGGGCCTTTGCTTTAAAATAATATATAATGTTTGGGGGTTCAACTTAACTTTCTTGCAAAAAAATAATATGTTTTTATGTAAACAAACAGTGTCAGAAAGGGCTTTTTCTTCAAGTGGTTAGAAGAGTGGGTAATGTGTGACATAAGCTTCTAAATGTTGTTCATAAAATGCCAGGACAGTTCAAAACCCCCCCCAAATGACCCCATTTTGGAAAGTAGACACCCCAAGCTATTTGCTGAGAGGCATCTCGAGTCCATGGAATATTTTATATTTTGACACAAGTTGTAGGAAAGAGAATTATTATTATTTTATTTTATTTTTTTTGCACAAAGTTGTCACTAAATGATATATTGCTCAAACATGCCATGGGCATATGTGGAATTACACCCCAAAATACATTCTGCTGCTTCTCCTGAGTACGGGGATACCACATGTGTGACACTTTTTGGGAGCCTAGCCGCGTACGGGACCCCAAAAACCAATCACCACCTTCAGGCTTTCTAAGGGTGTACATTTTTGATTTCACTCCTCACTACCTATGACAGTTTCGGAGGCCATGGAATGCCCAGATGGCACAAAACCCCCCCAAATGACCCCATTTTGGAAAGTAGACACCCCAAGCTATTTGCTGAGAGGTATGTTGAGTATTTTGCAGATCTTGCTTTTTGTCACAAAGATTTGAAAATTGAAAAAAGAAAAAAAAAAATATATATATATCTTTCTTCATTTTCAAAAATAAATGAGCGCTGTAAAATACTCACCATGCCTCTCAGCAAATAGCTTGGGGTGTCTACTTTCCAAAATGGGGTCATTTGGGGGGGTTGTGTGCCATCTGGGAATTCCATGGCCTCCGAAACTGTGATAGGCAGCGAGGAGTGAAATCAAAAATTTGCGCCCTTAGAAATCCTGAAGGCGGTGCTTGGTTTTTGGGGCCCCGTACGCGGCTAGGCTCCCGAAAAGTCCCACACATGTGGTATCCCCGTACTCAGGAGAAGCAGCAGAATGTATTTTGGGGTGCAATTCCACATATAACCATGGCATGTGTGAGCAATATATCATTTAGTGACAACTTTGTGCAAAAAAAAAAAAAAAAAAAAAAGTTTGTCATATTCCAGCAACTGGTGGCAAGATATAAAATATTCCATGAACTCAAAATGCCTCTCAGAAAATAGCTTGGGGTGTCTACTTTCCAAAATGGGGTCATTTGGGGGGGTTGTGTGCCATCTTGGCCTTTTATGGCCTTCAATACTGTGATAGGTAGTGATCGGTAGTGAGGAGTGAAATCAAAAATGTATGCCCTTAGAAATCCTGAAGGCCGTGCTTGGTTTTCGGGGTCCCGTACGCGGCTAGGCTCCCAAAAAGTCCCACACATGTGGTATCCCCGTACTCAGGAGAAGCTGCAGAATGTATTTTGGGGTGTAATTCCACATATGCCCATGGCATGTGTGAGCAATATATCATTTAGTGACAACTTTGTGCAAAAAAAAAAAAAAATTGTCATATTCCCGCAACTTGTGGCAAAATATTAAATATTCCATGGACTCAACATGCCTCTCAGCAAATAGCCTGGGGTGTCTACTTTCCAAAATGGGGTCATTTGGGGGGGGTTTGTGCTATTTGGGCATTTTATGGCCTTCAAAACTGTGATAGGTAGTGAGGAGTGAAATTAAAAATTTGCGCCCTTAGAAATCCTGAAGGCGATGCTTGGTTTTCGGGGCACCGTACGCGGCTAGACTCGCAAAAAGTCCCACACATGTGGTATCCCCGTACTCAGGAGAAGCAGCAGAATGTATTTTGGGGTGCAATTCCACATATAACCATGGCATGTATGAGCAATATATCATTTAGTTACAACTTTTTGTAATTTCTTTTTTCTTTTTTTTTTTTTGTCATTATTCAATCACTTGGTACAACAAAAAAAAAATATTCAGTGGGCTCAATATGCCCCTCAGCAGATTCCTTGGGGTGTCTACTTTCCAAAATGGGGTCATTTGGGGGGATTTTGTGCTATTTGGGCATTTTATGGCCTTCAAAACTGTCTTAGGTAGTGAGAAGTGAAATCAAAAATTTGCGCCCTTAGAAATCCTGAAGGCGGTGCTTGGTTTTCGGGGCCCCGTACGTGGTTGGGCTCCCAAAAAGTCTCACACATGTGGTATCCCCGTACTCAGGAGAAGCAGGAGAATGTATTTTGGGGTGCAATTCCACATATAACTATGGCATGTGTGAGCAATATATCATTTAGTGACAACTTTTTGTAATTTCTTTTTTTTTTTTTTGTCATTATTCAATCACTTGTTACAAAAAAAAAATATTCAATGGACTCAACATGCCTTTCAGCAGGTTCCTTGGGGTGTCTACTTTCCAAAATGGGGTCATTTGGGGGGGTTTTGTACTTCCCTGCTATTTTAGCACCTCAAGAATTGAGATAGGCAGTCATAAAATAAAAGCTGTGTAAATTCCAGAAAATGTACCCTAGTTTGTAGATGCTATAACTTTTGCGCAAACCTATAAATATACGCTTATTGGCATTTTTTTTACTAAAGACATGTGGCTGAATACATTTTGGCCAAAATGTATGACTAAAATTGAGTTTGTTCGATTTTTCTTATAACAAAAAGTAGAAAATATAATTTTTTCTCAAAATTTTCGCTCTTTTTCCGTTTATATCACAAACATTAAAAATCGCAGAGGCAATCAAATACCATCAAAAGAAAGCTCTATTTGTGGGAAAAAAAGGACGCAAATTTTGTTTGGGTACAACATTGTATGGCCGCGCAATTACCAGTTAAAGCAGCGCAGTGGAAAATTGTAAAAACACCTCTGGTCTTAAGGCTGACAAATGGTCCGGTGGGAAAGTGGTTAATAAAAAGAAAAAAAGAAATAAAAAATATATATAAAAAATATATATAGATTTTTTTTAAAAAGGGGTTGCCATCTGGGGCCCTGGGGACCTCTGGTCCCTTTAAAAAAAATATATATATAAAAAAGAAACATTTATAAAAAAAAGGGGGGGTTGCCATCCAGGGCCCTGGGGACCTCTGGGCCCTTTAATAATAATAATAAAAATATATATATATATATATACATATATATATATATATATATATATATATATATAAACACAAATAAAAAAATAAACATTTATAAAAAAAATAAAAAAGGGTGTTTGCCACATGGGGCCCTGGGGACCTCTAAGCCCTTTAATAAAAAAAAAATATATATATATAAAAAAAGAAATAAAAAAAAGGGGGGTTGCCATCCGGGGGCCCTGGGGACCTCTGGGTCCTTTAATAATAATAATAATAATAATAATAACATTTATAATATATATATATATATATGTATATATATTAAAAATAAAATAAATATATAAAAAAAGGGGGGTTGTCATCCGGAGCCCTGGGGAACTATGGGCCCCTGGGGACCCCCAGACCTCTAAAAAAAATTGGCCCTTTAATAAAAAATAAAATAAAAATATATTAAAAAAATATTTTTTTTTTATTTAAAAATAAATAAAAAAAGGGGGGGGGGGGTTTCCATCTGGGGCCTCCGGGACCCTGGGGACCCCTAAAAAAAAAGTTGTCTCTTTAATAAAAAATAAAAATATATTAAAAAAATATGTATTTTTTTTAATTAAAAATAAATAAAAAAAAAGGGGGGTTGCCATCTGGGGCCTCCGGACCCCTAAAAATATATATATATATATTAAAAAAAAAAATTTTTATTTAAAAATAAATAAAAAAAAGGGGGTGGTTGCCATCTCGGGCCTCCGGACCCCTAAAAAAAAAAAAAAAAAATTCCAAAGGGGGTTGCTTTGGCCCCCAACAGTGACAGGGCCCTGGGCAGCTGCCCCATTTGCCCTGTGGTAAAGACGGCCCTGGCTGCGTGAACAATAGGATCATCAAATATATTCAAAAAGGCAGTAGATAGAAGCAGTACAAAACGGATCACCACGCTTTACCTTTATGTGATCACCTGTACCTGCCTTTTCACTGGGCCTGTATCTTTGCTTGTTTTTATCCTATTTTTTATATATGCCAATAAAGGCTAAATTTTACCTCCCTTTGGGATTAACTGCACTATGTGGAGTTTTTTTTTATGTTTTTTCATGTTTCCTCATTTTGAATATGCTTCTCTGCTGCCCTCCATGATGAGTTTCTAAAGTGGTTCATCCAGCTCTGGATACACAAGATTTACAGACGTTGAATCTCAACGATATCCCTAAAGGCTTTAAGACTCGGTCTACAGATGGCATCATCTTGAGGATCTCGTTTATGCCCAATTGACACACCGTCGCTGACGAGTGTGTCTATTACGTCTGGTAAGAGTATCCATTTCTTATATTTCTCAGCCATTTCTGGATTACATAGTGAAGCTCGAATTAATCTTCTGCAATGTCACAGTGATGCGATTCACTCTATCTGCCCTGGTTATCCTTGAACTGTATAGTTGATCCTTTAATTGATTCCTGCCTAGTAGCGACTCATCTCACATGTTTCAAAATAGTCGCTCAAAAAGGACTTTCCTTTACAGGATTATCTTGTAGTAGCGTGTGTCCAATACAATTTTGCAGGAGAACTTAAGGCCATCTGTCCACCATGCATAAAATACGAAGAAAGAGGATGGATAGCTGCACTCCAATGACCAAACGGTTGTCTTTTATTCAAAAAAAACACAGCAAGTACATCACTTCACAAGGTGCAACAAAGGAACAGGTAGATAGCCAACGCGTGGCTATCTACCTGTTCCTTTGTTGCACCTTGTGAAGTGATGTACTTGCTGTGTTTTTTTGAATAAAAGACAACCGTTTGGTCATTGGAGTGCGGCTATCCATCCTCTTTCTTCGTATCTTATGCATGGTCAGTGCATCGCCAGCACCCACGGTATCCTGAGTCAGTCCATCTCTACATAGTGACCCACCTGGAGCGGTGATCCCTTCTCTTCTCTATTGGTTTTGGATCCATCTGTCCACCAGCTGAAGCTCAACAGAAGATGGGTGTTGCAATAGAACAACGACCCAAAGCATAGAAGTAAATCAACAACAGAATGGCTTAAACAGAAGAAAATACGCCTTCTGGAGCGTCCCAGTCAATGTCCTGACCTCAACCCGATTGAGTTGCTGTGGCATGATCTCAAGAAAGCGATTCACACCAGACATTCCAAGTAGGCATGAGCCGAACACCCCCGCGTTCGGTTCGCACCAGAACTTGCGAACGGACCGAACCCCATTGAAGTCTATGGGACTCGAACGTTCGAATTCAAAAGTGCTAATTTTAAAGCCCAATATTCAAGTTATTGTTGGAAAACATCTTTGAGAACCCGGGTGTTGCCCCAGGGAACATGTATCAATGGAAAAAAAACTTTTAAAAACTGTAGTTTTTTTCTGGACCAGCGATTTTAATGATGCTTAAAGTGAAAAAAAATATATGAAAAATTCCTTTAAATATCGTACCTGCTGGGTGTCTATAGTAGTGGCACAGGTTTAGAAATGTCCCTGCACAACATGAGATTACTAGAAAATGAAAAGAAAAAAGAAATGTAATACTCTTTGCGGCTTTAATGTAATGTTTGGTCCCTGCAATATGGATAAAAATCATTGAAAAAAATAGCATGAGTTTCCCCGCCACCACTCCCCCCAGGTCATTACAAGACCCAGTGCCGATCCTGAACTCCCTGGGGCCCTAAGCAAAATGACATGGCACATTAAAAATGAGAAGCGGGGGCACTGACGACAGTGACATATCACATTAAAGCGGATCTCCACCCTAAAGTGGAGTCCCGCTGATCGGAACCCGCCCCCCCTCCGGTGTCACATTTGACACCTTTCAGGGGGAGGGGGGACCGGTCTAAAGACAGGTATTTGCACCCACTTCCGGCCACACGCTACAGGCAAAAGACGGGTTTTTCTGACTTCCCGTCTGTCGCCCGTTGTGTGCTGGGAACACTCGCGACTCGCGCATGCGCCGTAAGGAACCGGGTAGTGAAGCCGGAGCGCTTCACTTCCTGGTTCCCTCACTGAGGATGGCGGGGGGAGCAGCAGAGAGACGAGCGATCGCTCATCCTCTGCTGCGGACGGCGCTGGACTCCAGGACAGGTAAGTGTCCTAATATTAAAAGTCAGCAGCTGCAGTATTTGTATCTGCTGGCTTTTAATATTTTTTTTAATGGCACATCCGCTTTAAAGAAAGTTGAGAAGTGGGGGGAGGGGGTGTTCTGCTGTCGGAAATTACTCATCAGCCAGCGAGTTTAGAAGCGGGGTGAGGGGGCGAAAATGACTTCTCACCAGGCGGGGCCTCTAGTAATTTGGGGGGCCCTTCACAGCTTTGCAGGGCCCTAAGTGGCTTACATAGTGAGCCTATAGGGAGGATCGGCCCTGACAAGACCCTTTGGCCCTATATACTTTGAACAGCAGTATACAGGCGGTGCAAACAAGATAAGGATAGTAGGTTTGTTAAGTAGAATCTGAACCATGTCATACTTTGCTCCTGCATATTGCACAATTTCCTAAAGAGACCCTCAACAAACTACATGACACTTGTGCCTGATGAGGCCATTGATGTTCCAGTGGTGGCCCGTGAGCCTGTGGTCATACAGGCTTGGCCCCCCAAAGCGCACGTGCTGTGTGGCAACAATATGTTGATTATTTTAGGGGTGGGGTGGTGGGCCATTACAATGCCAGATCTTGGCTGAATAAATTATTTTTTTGGGAAAGAAAAATTCTAGAAAAAAGGGGGGTTGCCAGCCGGGGCCCCCTTTGAACAAATTCTGTGAAGAACTCCTGTTCTCTGAAGGCCTTCATTATTTCTGCAAGTCAAAATTTAGCAAAAAAAGCTAATGTCAGTCAAGCCTCAGCTTTCTAACCATATCTAACCCACAAACTCATCCACTGATCATAAAGTCCAAAATCAAGTTTCGTATCGTCGTACTGCACAATCGTTTTTCCGACGTTTTCTACCAACTGTGAATGACGTTCTCACTCATGCAATATCCCTTTATACACTGCGCATGCAAGAAGCTCTGCACGTTTCCCCGCCCATGACGATCATTCTAGTGATTGCCACGCCCCTTTTCGGTCGGTCAATGCAAGACGGTGAAGACATGATGGAGGAGACTCAGGAGAGACAGCAAGCTGCAACCTCAAGGCATGAGAGAGGCCAGGCACACACCAGGAGCAGGAGGAGTTACAAAGCCACCAACATGTCCTTCGATGAGATGGTGGAGATGGATGCTATTCTTAAAAAGGAGGACTATGCTTGTAAAAATGGGCCTTACAAGAACCCAAAGAAGGTCAAGGCTCAGATAATGGAGAAGGTTCAGAGGACTCTCCATCAGAAATTCAAGGTGCAGAGGTCAAGGGAGCAATTAAGGAAAAGGTGGTCTGACCTTAAAAGAAGAGAGCCGGAGCAGATGGAGAGGATTCGAAGAGTCATCAGAAGACGTAAGTAACTTTCATGTGTACTCTGATTATTTGTTTTTATTATTTTGCGGCATTTGTGCTCTTTCTTTTAGGTTGTGTATATATACAGTTCAAGAATAGATGTCTCAAGGTTCATGTTTGTGGGCATAATAATTGGTTTTTCATTCTATTTATGATCTTTTTATGTGAGACCAATTTTTTTTTTAATGTAGATGTGTTATTAACTATATTTAAATAATCCAACTTAAGTCAATATACAGTAAAAGGAGAGTATGCTCAGCTCAGCAGTTGGTTACACATATGGACTCAGTAGCACAAGTGTTGGCATGGCTGATCCGCCCTATAGGCTCACGATGCAAGCCGCTTAGGGCCCCGCAAAGCTGCGAAGGGCCCCCCAAATTACTAGAGGCCCCGTCTGGTAAGAAGTCATTTTCGCCCCTTCACCACGCTTCTCAACTAGCTGGCTGCATGGGAGAAAAGGCAAGAAGTCAGCACCCCTTGCTTCTCAATTTCATGCAAGATGTCATTTCTGACAGTAGAACACCCCCTTTCCCCCTACTTCTCAACTTTATTTAATGTGACATGTTACTGTCGCCAGTGCCCCCCGCTTCTCATTTTTAATGTGCCATGTCATTTTGCTTAGGGCCCCAGGGAGGTCAGGATCGGCACTGAGTGTTGGCCACAAGAACAACCTAGTTAGGGTGTCACACAGAGGTCATACAGTGGATACTTGGTGTTTTTCCATGTAGGAAACTTGGCCAAAGATAGAGAAATGCAGCAGCTTTGGTAATGGATAAAATCCTGTGTTAAGCTTTGAAGGATTGTAAAAACAGACAATTGTACCACACTTTATAAAAAGAATGATTGATATTCCTCTTTTAGATCTCTAATCTTTTTGATTCATGTATCCCTTTTTTTACAATCTCATAGGGCGCAATCAAGCTTCAGCAGTGGAGCCGACCAACCCCACACAGAGCCAAGCCCCACCCTCGCCGGATGTGCAGGAAGTGGAAAATGCCACCACATCAGGTCAGTGTCATACAGCACAGCTTCATGTAATAGATGTAGGCCTGCATAATTGTAATACATGTTTTTTTTCCAAATTTCAGGAGGTGTTCGAGCTGTTGGGGGAGGATTGGACACCTACAGTGCCCAGGTCTTAATTGGGGAGATCTTGTCCTGCAGGGCAGAAATTGAGGACATAAACCTCACCTTAGGGAAGCTTAAAAAGAAAACCCAAGTGGTGGACCGAAAACTCAAGAATCTGATTGGTGTGCTGGGGAGGGTTTTAAAAAAAATAGATATAGACAAGTATTTCAAAGCAAAAATATATTTCTTGACAAAAAAAAATAAAGAATTTCTATTAAGATATTTTTGGAAAAAATAAAAATGACACATTTTAAGTGTGAAACAATAAATATTTTTGGATACTCAACAATGTGTGGCTTATTATTATATCAATGCTGCCTAAAAGAACAAATCTAGATTTGTGGTGTTTACATTGACAATGATGAGAATTTAGTACAGGAAAATAAACATGACACTATGATAACATAGGAGCAAGCAAGAATGAACTCAAATTAGTAAAGAATCAAACAAAGAAAAATACTAGAACAGGGGCAGAAAAATTGGGCCTTAGGCACTGGTGGCGGTGCCACAACACTGCAACCCCTCACAGATAATGTCATTGGAGCGCAGCAAAGAGCCACATGCAAAGTATTGCATCAAAAATTGTTATTATACGCCCCTGTTAAACAGGGGCAAAAAAATTGGGCCTTAGGCACTGGTGGCGGTGGACAGAACCAACAATGTTCTTACTAGCTATCAGCAAGATCATTGAGGAGGAAAAGGATTTTGAGTCGGCAGCATAACAGCATAACAGGACAGTCACTCAGCATCAGCATAGGCAGTCTACAAGGGATCTGACATTTCAAAAAAATTATTCAGTTACGTCAGCATCAGGTGCTTGGTAGCTGTTGTTGATCCAAGCCTGATTCATTTTTATGAAGGTCAGTCGATCGACGGAGTCGGTGGAGAGGCGCACCCTGTGCTGGTTGCTGGAACCGGTCATACCTTGGGGCTGCGGACTAAAAAATTGTCTGAACGCATCGGTCATATGGCTACCTTCTCCACCGCTCCTTCTGTGACTCACCGAAGCCTCAGCAACACGTTGTCCATCCCCCAGGTTCTGGGAACGCGTTGCACAGACCTTTCTGCAAGGCCTCCCGAAGATGTTTCATCTTCTGCTCCCTCTGCGACGGCAAGATAAGCTCCGCAACCTTACTCTTGTAACGTGGATCAAGGAGAGTTGCCAGCCAGTAATGATCCCTCTCCTTGATACCACAAATCCGAGGATCCTTACGCAGGCTTTGCAGGATCAGGGAGGCCATGCAGCGTAGGTTTGCTGAGGCATTCGGGGCACAGTCCTCTGGGTCACTGAGGATGACAGGATCCGCAGCCACCTCATCCCAGCCACGTAAATGTCCATGGGTTCCTTGGGACTGTAAGTGATCCCTTGAAGACTGCTGATGCTGATGCTGAGTGCTAGGCTCCACCTCCATGCTGCTGATACAATCATCCTCCTCCTCCTCCACCTTGTCCTTCTTGTCCTCTTCCTGTGTGCTAGGCGGGCATGCAGGACCACTGTCTGGATAAAGGGGGCCTTGAGAGGCAAGGAAGTCCTCCTCTTCCTCCCTCTGTTCTGCCTCAAGGGCCCTGTCCATTATTCCACGTAGCGTGTGCTCCAACATGTGAATAAGAGGGACAGTCTCACTGATGCATGCACTGTCACTGCTCACCATCCTCGTGGCCTCCTCAAATGGTGACAGGACAGTGCATGCATCCCTGATCAAGGCCCACTGGCGTGGGGAAAAACCAAGCTCCCCTGACCCAGTTCTGCTGCCATATTGGCACAGGTACTCATTGATGGCCCTCTGCTGCGTGTGCAGCCGCTGCAGCATGGCCAATGTAGAGTTCCATCTGGTGGGCATGTCACAGATTAGGCGGTTCTTGGGCAGGTTGTATTCCCTTTGGAGGTCTGTCAGCCGAGCACTGGCATTATATGACCTTCGGAAATGCACACAGACTTTCCTGGCCTGCCTCAGGACATCCTGTAAGCCTGGGTACCTGCCCAAGAACCGCTGCACCGCCAAATTCAGAACATGAGCAAAACAGGGCACATGGGTCAGTTGTCCCTGTCGCAGGGCAGAGAGGAGGTTGGTGCCATTGTCGCTAACCACCATTCCTGGCTTAAGCTGGCGTGGCGTCAACCACCTCTGAGCCTGCCCGTGTAGAGCTGACAGAACCTCTGCCCCAGTGTGACTCCTGTCTCCCAAGCACACCAGCTCTAGCACCGCATGGCATCTCTTGGCCTGCATTCCTGCGTCCTTCCCAGCTGCCAGCAGAGTCACCCAATGCGCCGTGAAAGAGAGGTAATATCCATGCCTGCTGGACCATGAGTCAGCGGTAATATGCACCTTACCACTGACCGCCCTGTCCAGCGAGGCATGGACATTGCCTTCCACATGGCGGTAGAGAGCCGGAATCGCCTTCCGTGAGAAAAAGTGGCGTTTGGGGACTTGCCACTGAGGTACCGCACATTCCACAAACTCACGGAAGGGGGCAGAATCTACCAACTGAAAAGGCAGTTGCTAGCTAAGCTAGCATTCAACCGCTGGGCATGTGGATGGCTGGGAGAGTACTTCTTTCGTCGCTGCAGCAGCTGGGGCAGGGAAATTTGTCTGCTACCATCAGTAGATTTCCTGCATGTACTACTAGGTTGTGACACACCTATTTCTACACCTTCAGTCCTATCAGTGCAGGCTTCAGAGAGGACTGAGGGTCTAGTGGGGTTGGAGCTCCCAGCTGATGAGGGGCAAGGGGAGGTCCGCTTTGTTCATTGGTGTGGGTCTTTCAGGTATGCTTGCCAACGAACTGCATGGCAGGTCAACATATGTCTGGTCAAGCATGTGGTGCCCAAGCGGGGGATGTTTTGGCCATGCGAGATACGCTTGAGACATATGTTGCAAATAGCAACGGTGCGATCTGATGCACATGTCTCAAAAACGGCCCACACCAAAGAACTTTTGCAGTACCGTTGAGACACAGCAGCGCCCTGCACAGGCGTAGCTCTGCGATGTAATGCAGTTGGTGTGCTGCCCTTAAGCTGGCCCCTGGAGGGCATCCTGCCTCTTTGGAGATGTGCCTATGCCTCTTCCTCCTCCTCCTACTCTTCCTCCTCCTCTCTCCTATCAGGCACCCACGTAGAGTCAGTGACCTCATCATCCCCTCCCTCCTCATCACTGTCGAAAACCTGGCAGTATGTTGCAGCTGGGGGAACATGACTGCCAGATTGCTGTCCCTCTCGGGCACCTGCTCTCTCTGGGCTCACATCAATGCCTTCCTCTATCTGTGTTCCGTCATCGGAGCCTTCAAAACGCTGCGCATCTTCATGCAGCATGTACCCAACACTGTGTTGAAACAGTTTGGGGGACTCCTCAGGAGGGCATGGTGGGACTAGGGAAGGATTGTGTGATGCCATTGTGCAGAGGGAAGAGGATGCCTTGGCAGCTGCTTTGCCAGACAAACTAAGCTCAGCCTGGGTGAGAGAGGATGAGGAGGATGAGGACGGCTTGGTCATCCACTCTACTAATTTCTCTGCATGTTGAGGCTCAACACGGCCAGCTCCCGAAAAGGACGAGCGTGTCAGACTGCCACGTGTTGAAGAGGATGCACCGTGTCCACCACCAGCGTTGCCTCTAGATGCAGAGCCTGCTTGCCCTCGTGACTCTCTGCCTCTCTTTGTTGTCCTTCCAGACATTTTAATGGCCTGCACAGGACAAAATCAGAAATAAACAGCACACGTGCAGTAAGAGCGACTGCGTTTATGTGCAATTAAATAACACACGTGCACTAACAGCAACTGCATTTATGGGCAAATAAACAGCAAACGTGCAGTAAGAGCAACTGCGTTTATGGGCAAAAAAACAGCACACGTGCAGTAAGAGCGACTGCGTTTATGGGCAAAAAAACAGCACACGTGCAGTAAGAGCAAATGCGTTTATGTGCAATTAAATAGCCCACGTGCAGTAACAGCTAATGCGTTTATGGGCAAAAAAACAGCACACGTGCAGTAAGAGCGACTGCGTTTATGGGCAAATAAACAGCACACGTGCAGTAAGAGCGACTGCGTTTATGGGCAAAAAAAAGCACACGTGCAGTAAGAGCGACTGCGTTTATGGGCAAAAAAACAGCAAAGATCGAGTAAGAGCGACTGCTTTTATGGGCAAAAAAACAGCAAACGTGCAGTAAGAGCGACTGCGTTTATGTGCAATTAAATAGCCCACGTGCAGTAACAGCTAATGCGTTTATGGGCAAAATAACAGCACACGTGCAGTAAGAGCGACTGCGTTTATGTGCAATTAAATAGACCACGTGCAGTAACAGCAATTGCGTTTATGTGCAATTAAATAGCCCACGTGCAGTAACAGCTAATGCGTTAATGGGCGAAAAAACAGCACACGTGCAGTAAGAGCGACTGCGATTATGGGCAAAAAACAGCAAACGTCGAGTAAGAGCGACTGCGTTTATGGGCAATTAAATAGCCCACATGCAGTAACAGCAACTGTGTTTATGTGCAATTAAATAGCCCATGTGCAGTAAGAGCGACTGCGTTTATGTGCAATTAAATAGCCCACGTGCAGTAACAGCAATTGCGTTTATGTGCAATTAAATAGCCCACGTGCAGTAACAGCTAATGCGTTTATGGGCGAAAAAACAGCACACGTGCAGTAAGAGCGACTGCGATTATGGGCAAAAAACAGCAAACGTCGAGTAAGAGCGACTGCGTTTATGGGCAATTAAATAGCCCACATGCAGTAACAGCAACTGCGTTTATGTGCAATTAAATAGCCCATGTGCAGTAAGAGCGACTGCGTTTATGGGCAAAAAAACAGCAAACGTGCAGTAAGAGCGACTGCGTTTATGGGCAAACAAACAGCAAACGTGCAGTAAGAGCGACTGCGTTTATGGGGAAAAAAACAGCACACGTGCAGTAAGAGCGACTGCGTTTATGGGCAAAAAAACAGCACACGTGCAGTAAGAGCAAATGCGTTTATGTGCAATTAAATAGCCCACGTGCAGTAACAGCAACTGCGTTCATGTGCAATTAAATAGCCCACGTGCAGTAACAGCAACTGCGTTTATGTGCAATTAAATAGCCCACGTGCAGTACCAGCTAATGTGTTTATGGGCAAAAAAACAGTACACGTGCTGTAAGAGCGACTGCGTTTATGGGCAAAAAAACAGCAAACGTGCAGTAAGAGCGACTGCGTTTATGGGCAAAAAACAGCAAACGTGCTGTAAGAGTGACTGCGTTTATGGGCAAAAAAAACAGCACACGTGCAGTAAGAGCGACTGCATTTATGGGGAAAATAAACAACACAGGTGCAGTAAGAGCAAATGCGTTTATGTGCAATTAAATAGCACACGTGCAGTAACAGCTAATGCGTTTATGTGCAATTAAATAGCACAGTTGCACTAACAGAAACTGCGTTTATGTGCAATTAAATAGCACACGTGCAGTAACAGCTAATGCGTTCATGTGCAATTAAATAGCACAGGTGCAGTAACAGCTAATGCGTTTATGTGCAATTAAATAGCACACGTCCACTAACACTGAGTACTATGTTTAGGTGTAAACTAAACAGCATACAGGCAATACAACACGTTAGAGCACTGCAGCTAGCACAATCTACTGCCTAACAAATAGGAATAGCTGATCTAGCTAAGCTATACAGTGTATAAATATATGTACAATGCCTAGGATGTATATATATCCTCTACATACTGTAAATTTAACTAAACTGACTAGCCTGCCTGCTCTATCTATCTATCTGGTAGAAAAGACACTGGCCCGGATTCAGATACATTGGTGTATCTATCGGCGGGCATAACGTATATCTCAGATACGTTACGCCGCCGTAAATTAGGGCGCAAGTTCCGTAGTTAGAAAGAACTTGCAAAAGGTTGCCTGTAAAAAATATGTCTGTGGCACTCAGTTTGGTCCGGAGCCGGCTGGGACCATCCGAGTGTGATCGGATGGTCACAGCGTGATCCGGCAGCTCTGGTGGAGGCTGTGCCTGAGCATGTCGTGTGATGTCATGGTGCAATGGAGCCAAGCAGATTGGCCAGAGCCTTGTGTGTGGGCTGCGGTATTGGAGCAAGGCAGGCTGGGACCGGGACTGTTAGTGCTGTTTAGACTGGAGTGGACTGGAGGGACCACTTGGCTTGGAGAGAGACTGTCACTGTGACTCAGGAGAAGTGAGGTCTCACCATCATCTGTGCGGCTGCACACTGCTGTCAGTGTCACTGTGTAAATTATATGTGTGTGTTCCATCCATTCTAATTTCCTGTCCTCCTGAGTCCTGTCCCTGAGCTACTTACTTACTATATCAAAAATAAAATAAGAAACATGTTTTTTGCCTTATTATCTACCTTAAATCATATTGCTAATTGCATATTGCATATTGTTTTTTTGTAGCCTAAATACTCTAATTTGCACTTAAAACTGTAATTTTGTAACTTTTGGAAATGCCAGTAAAAGCTTGGCTGTGCCAGTAATTTTTGGGTGTTGTGTCAGTAAATTTCAATCCGGTAGGTTGGCAACACTGTTCAGATTCTACTTAACAAACCTACAGTCCTTGTCTTGTTTTCACCGCATGTATACTGCTGTTCAAAGTATATAGGGCCAAAGGGTCTTGTAATGACCTGGGGGGAGTGGTGGCGGGGAAACCCATGCTATTTTTTTCAATGATTTTTATCCTTATTGCAGGGACCAAACATTACATTAAAGCCGCACGCAGTATTAAATTTCTTTTTTCTTATTGTAATTTTGTGCAGGGACATTTCTAAACACGTGCCACTACTATAGACACCCAGCAGGTACGATATTTAAAGGAATTTTGCATTTTTTTTCTCACTGTAAGCATCATTAAAATCGCTGCTCCAGAAAAAACTACAGTTTTTAAAACTTTTTTTCCATTGATACATGTTCCCTGGGGCAAGACCCGGGTTCTCAAAGACGTTTTCCAACAATAACTTGAATATTGGGCTTTAAAATTAGCACTTTTGAATTCGAACGTTCGAGTCCCATAGACTTCAATGGGGTCCTTAATGTTCGCACAAACGTTCGGTCCGTTCAAAAGTTCTGGTGTGAACCGAACGCGGGGGTGTTCGGCTTATCCCTAATTGATAGGCAAAGAAAACACAAAAGAGAAGAGAATTAGGCCCCGTACACACGACTGGATCTATCCGCTGGGATTGATCCGCAGATCAGTTCCAGCGGACAAATCTGGTCGTCTGTACGGCCTAGTGGATATTTATCCACAGAGATTCGTCCGGCCGGTCCATTTCAAGCGGATAGAAATTTCTTAGCATGCGAAGAAATCTATCCGCTTGAATCAGGACCAGCGGATTGATCCGGTGGTCTGTACAGACTCACCAGATCAATCCGTCCTCTCCCCTCCCTCGCATGCGTCGTAATGATTCGATGCATGCGTGGAAGTACTTACCTTCCAGCGTCGCGCACGTCGCCGTGTCATCGTCGCGGCGACGGCGCAACACGTCACCGCGGAGAAATTCCACACGGGTTTTGATCCGATGGTGTGTACACGCCATCGGATCCAAATCCGGAGGAGGGATCTCCGCTGGAAACGATCCGGCGGATCGTTTCCAGCGGAGATCCGGTGGTGTGTACGTGGCCTAAGGGAAAGATGGACCACTATTATACCTGGGCTGACGGAGGAACAGTGGGAGACAGTGTTGGCCTCCTATACGCCCATAGTTATTTCGGCCAGGGACAAAATTATACAACTCAGGTAATTGCACCAAATGTACTACACACCCCTTAGAAACTGTATAAAAGAGAAGAGACTCCCCCACATGTCATAAATGTTTGGCAGCAGAGGGGTCATTTCTTCATATGGTGTGGGACTGTAACAGGATACGTCCTCTCTGGTCACAGGTGACCCAATTTATTGCTGATACATTTGACCTCCCAAATATTTGTAGCCCACAATTGGGACTTCTAGGCATTATTGAGGATGAAGTGATGAGTAACAACATGAGAACTTTGCTGCACTTACTATTCTTCTATGTCCGTAAACTGATTATTTGGATTAAAAGAGACCACCTCACATTAGCCTCCTGGAAGGACCTGGTTAATGCCAATGTAACATTATATAAAATTACTTATAATGCCAGAGGATGCTCAAAAAAATTCAGTTAGATACGCCGACCTAACTCGGAATCTGCGCCGTCCTAAGTTTAAGTGTATTCTCAAACAGAGATACACTTAAACCTACACTTAAACCTATTTAAGATACGATGGCTTGCGCTCGTATCTTAGGGTGCAATATTTAGGCTGGCCGCTAGGTGGCGCTTCCATTGAGTTCGGCGTAGAATACGTAAATCACTAGATACGCCTATTCATGAACGTAAGCTTGCCCGCCGCAGTAAATATACGCCGTTTACGTAAGGCATTTTCAGGCGTAAAGTTATTCCATCAAATAGCTGGACTAGTAATGTTAAGTATGGCCGTTGTTCCCACGACGAAATTTGAAAATTTTATGCCATTTGCGTAAGTCGTCCGTGAATAGGGCTGGACGGACTTTACGTCCACGTCGAAACCAATACGTCCTTGCGGCGTACTTTGCCGCAATGCACACTGGGATATGTACACGGACGGCGCATGCGCCGTTCGTAAAAAACGTCAATCACATCACCCCCCATTAACATAAAACACGCCCCCTCAGCCTAATTTGAATTAGGCGCACTTACGCCGGCCACATTTACGCTACGCCGCCGGAAGTTAGGAGGCAAGTACTTTGTGAATACAGTACTTGCCTATCTAACTTAAGGCGGCGTAGCGTAAATACGCTATGCCGCCGCAAAGAAGCGCGCCCCTACATGAATCCAGCTATTAAGGTTGTTTCCTTTGAAGTGTGTATGCCCTGAGATCTGAAGCATAGAAATATGAGAATATGCTATATAGATAATGGATGAATAACAGCACATATCACAAGAGTTTATGGAGGAATTTACCTCTGGATTATTTTTTTACCTCTTTAAATGTCTATGTTATACATAGCATGGAAACAAAACAAGGTATAATGAACTTAGAAATATGGATGTCTAGAACTTCATAAAGAAAATTATGTGATATTATGTACACTTACGATTGTAACCTCCTTTCATTTTTTCCTACTATGTATATACACTTGGCAATTAAAAACCTTAAAATATATATTATTTAAAAGCACAACAGTATTTCTGCATCTTGCATATTCAACAGTTTAGCCTCCTGGCTTTCATACTTGCCATCCGGCTGTTTCAGGCCTTTAGCCTAGGCCTAAGTTCTGTTCCTCAGAACAAACAGTTTCCTAGAGATAAGCTCAAACCTAGCTTTCTCCTGATAAGCATCTTGCTACTCAATCATCAAACGACATCTGCCTCCTGCAGACATGCATGCACTAGCTGCACCCATGCAGCGTTTCTGACTCCTCTCAGAGGGATTGGGAATCCACCTGATTCCCAGGAACAGACTTCCTGTCTGTTGGGTGGGGCTCTGAGCCATGTCAGGTCAGAACTAAAAAGCCCAAGACACAGCTGTGCAATTAATGTGTCTTTCTCTCTAAAACCTGGCATAAACCAGCAATCTTTCACATAGCACAGAGTCCCACCATCACATATCCTCCCCCCCTGTTTCAAACCGGAGGGAGGAACACATAGACCCATCATCACAAATGGGACACCTCTGTGCCAGCCATTGGCTGCGTAGACCCATTTTTCCTGGGTATGTTTCCACCAACACTTCACCGTGGTGCCTCTGTGCCAACTATCAGCAGCAGGAGTCCTAATCTGCCCAACCTTTTCTCTAAAGGGGCACTCCACCCACATCTTCTTCTGGGTGTGCTTCCACCAGCACTTCTTCCTAAACCGTGGGCTCCCACTAATCTCTCTATCCCTTCTGCCTTCTGGCCTCAGGATCCTTCTTTTTCCTCCCACAGATCTACTCTCCTGGGACTGTTGGGGACTCACTTCCATAAAATCTGTCAGGGACTGACCACTCTCACTACTTGACGCAACATTAACCAACAACATTTGTTTCTCAGGTTCAAACCATCTGAGATCAACATCACATCCTTCTGTTAAAACCTTAACAGCAATGTTCCACAAGGGGTTATTCAACTCAACATTGTCATTGGGACCTCTTGTCCTCTTGTTTGCTAGGACAGTGTCTATGGAGGGACCATCTACAGGCGAGCAGTTACTCCCTATGGGAAAGTCCCGCAGTTTCACATCGCCCCCTGTTGTCCAACACACCAATAGCAATTGTCCTACCAACGCACATTTTCCCACACCAATCTCTTTAACCATTTCTGTGTCCATTGGTACCTCAACCAATACCTCTGAGTTGTCCGATAGTGCTCTACAGTGCTTCTCATACACTTTTACAGTTACCATTACTGTTATTTCCTGTCAAAGTGTCTCCGGGTACCTCAAACTGCACCTCTCTGCGAGTGATGGACTGAATTCCCACTACTGCCACGTCCATTCCGATACCCTTCCTTTACATGAGGTCTAGAGGGTGAGACAGTACGCGCGCCATTTACCAACCACTGCTCAGCCGTACCTCGGACCGCACCAGCAGGAATGCACCCCATCACATCAGCAGACGGAGAGACTTCCACTATGTCTATTATTTCTAAATTCCTCTAACAATTCCCCTGAGTGCCTTCTGCACACAACCGCCGCTGGAAGCACTCTCAAAGAGAACTGTGAGACAACTTTCCACAAAATTAACCAACAGTACAGCAACCAACTTTCATCAACATTGCTTAACATCGCCGGTACCACCTGTGTCCACCGATTGGTACTACGCAGTACCATGTCGAGCCTCTGCTGTGGATACATGCAGGTGTACATTGGAAAGATTTTCACCAATTCCAACAACATCTCAGTTATTTCTAGACATGCCGCATCTAAACACAGAACTCTAGGAACTTTTTCTTTACTAACGATGTGGAGGGGCTCATTTAAGGCGTGAGAGGCTGAGTCACTTTCAGCAACACTGAGCGATTCCAAATCGCTATCCATTACCCCATCACCCTGAAGCTCAACATTCCTCATCTCTTTTGCTTTGGACAAAACCTCTGCTATGTATGCTCCCTTTTCAGATCCTTCCAACTGGAGAGGGTTAACTTCTGCAAAAGCTAATGCACCTGTGTCTACCGGCCCTGCAGTCTCTCCATTTTGCATAGCAGAACTTGTGTCCACTCCACTGTTACCCACTGCAGACACATTTTTAAACACAGCAGGCTGCAATAACATAACTTCACCACTTTGCTCAGGTGGCGCTTCATTAAACTCATGAGGACTTTTTCTGCCAGCAGTGACAGACCGCAGTACCCCATTATCACTACAAGTATTTTCAGACATTTGAGTTTTACCATTTTTCTCATCACCAAGGTCAAGTACCCTCTTATCCATCAGAGCGGCACCACAGTTGTCCCAGGCAACCTCTGGATCCAACACACAGAGCTTCCTGGAGGTTTTTAAGGACACCTCTGCAGCCTTTAATACGGTTGCTAAGGGGAATCGCATATCCTGCTTTGCGATCACCCCTACCTCAGTAAGCATCACATCACCATAAGTACATGTATCATCAGCAATATCTTCATCATCAGCATTCATAAACATAGCAGTTTTATAATCTCTATCAGATTGTCTTTTGACAGAATGCATGGCACTCAGCACATCACTCTTCCTCCAAAGGAATTATTTTGCCCACTAGGGCGGCTTCACAGTTGTCCTGGGAAACCACTTGCCTCACCATTACAGGCTCCTTGGTGGTTTCCCTTGGCAACTCTGCAGCACCTGTCTCTGTCACTAGGGAACATGGCACATCAACTACTATGGTCACCCCTAGCACATCTCTCCCAGCACTCTGCTGGATTACTTTAGGTGCACCCAGAGTCCATATGTCCTTTTCAGTCTTTGACCTTGCTGCAAGCAGGGTTTTAACCTGTGTCTCCCCACTGATCTGGGTAGCACACTGCAGCAAGTCCATTTTTACACCTTCTGCAGATCTCCTCACCGGACACACTGCTACTTCACTTGGATCACAAACTGCAACAGTCTTACCATATCCCGTAGCAGGTAACTCTGTATTCATTTGAGTGCACTGTCTCTCAGTTGCATATTTACTGGCCAACTCCCCCTGGTGGCCACAGGATGAAATCACAGCAGGCATCTCCCACTGTTTAGCACCCCCTGCAGACACAACTGAAAATTCCTTGTTGCCAGGGGTGACTGCAAACATATCTGTAAAGGAATCTTGGCCCACCGATAAAGAGTTCTGCTCAGCAACATTACCTCCAGCTGCACCCCAGAATCTAGGGCAAGAAAATATGCCGTGCCCCAGCTGACCACATTCCAGGCATGGTGTTTGGCGACTTTCTCCTGTTGCTAAGGGAGATGACACTCTCCCAACACGCAGAATTTCACTGGTATCTCTATGGGGATTCCCTGTAGCTCCTCCTTCCCATTGGCACATTTTCTTTTGTTGCCAATGGAAACGGTACTCTCCCAGCTGCACTTTGCTGGCTCTCCCACACACGTAGACTTCTCTCTCCATGAAGTGATGTTGCTTTAAACTTGCCACGACCTCTGTAGACAATATCCTTGTCTTGCGGTCCACTGACCTGACATCACAGGTGTTGCTATGGGCAACTGTACCCATCTGCTCACTCTTTACACTCAGAGCAGGCTTCTCATACCTTTGCTTTGCTGAAGCTTGGGACAAAGGGCATTTGGAAACTTCACGCCCCCACTCACTGCACCGCAAACAGTGCACCTGGCTCTCAACACTTTTCACATTGATAGCTGGCCGGCCTACACCAGCGTTGCCAGGGGCAACAGCATGCACTTTCCCTTTGACTTGGTTTAGTGCAGCCAAGTGCATCTTGCACCAGTCTGGGGCTTGTTCTGTCGGTAACAACCCCTCCAGCCACAAGGTTCTGTCTCTCATTTCTGCAATCATTGCTTCCTTTTTGCGTTTTGACCTCCCCATCACTGCAAACAGGGCAATGTTTTTAACACAGTTCCTTTTTTTAACACAGAAAAATGTTGGTGTCTCCAAGACTTGCAAATGACACACTTTCACATGCAGACTTCACTCTTTGCGATTCCGCTTGAACCATCCACTCACTGGGCCTTCCCAAGTGGATACATCTTCTCAGGCCACGCTGAGATCACTTCCAAAGGTACAGCACCTGTATGCAACACAGTCCATCAATTGAACTCCTGTGCAATGCAGTTCGCCCGGCTGCCACACACAGCTAACAGAAGTTCACCGCAGAAAACTTTGACTTTCAGTTCACATTGGCTGCTCATCACAGCATTGCTGCAAAACACACAGTTTCTTTCTACTCACTGTTTTTGGTATGCGAGGATCTGGAACTCTTCCAAAACTGCCCGAAGCAATACCTCCACCATATGTAAGATTGGGGAACCAGACTCCAGCGGTAGGTGAGTTTTCCAGTGAGTACGCCAGTCCAGAACTGAGTTTTTAAGAGCCTGGTAGCCCACTTTTATTTAAAAGCACAAAAGTTCACAAATACAACAGTATTTCTGCATCTTGTATATTCAACAGTTTAGCCTCCTGGCTTTCATCCTTGCCATCCGGCTGTTTCAGGCCTTTAGCCTAGGCCTAAGTTCTGTTCCTCAGAACAAACAGTTTCCTATAGATAAGCTCAAACCTAGCTTTCTCCTGATAAGCGTCTTGCTGCTCAATCATCAAACGACATCTGCCTCCTGCAGCCAGACATGCATGCACTAGCTGCATCAACCTGATTCCCAGGAACAGACTTCCTGTCTGTTGGGTGGGGCTCTGAGCCATGTCAGGTCAGAACTAAAAAGCCCAAGACACAGCTGTGCAATTATTGTGTCTTTCTCTTCAAAATCTGGCGTAAACCTAGGGTTGCCACCTGTCCGGGATTCACCCGGACGTACAGGTCTTGAATCATGTGCCCGGGTTTTGTACTGCTTGAGACCCGGGCACATTACTCACCGCAGACCAGGGACAAACCATTGGGGCAGGGAGGGACATTAGAACACCTGCCACTGTGGAGACAGCAGAAGAGGCATTTCTTCTCTATACACTGTGCCTGTGGTGTGTATTGATTTCCAAAGCTCCTTTCTGTGCCCCCCCCTCCAGTCTCCTGCAGGCAGAGTCTCTCTGCCTCAACCCCCCCCCCCCCATCACTAGTGCCGTGTCGTGAGAGAGTCGGGAGGCGGAGCTCACTGTACTGTCGGGATGGCACACTACATGCAGGGAGAGGTGAGCTGGGTTTTTTTTGTGACAAGTTTCTATGGCTGGAAAGCTGAAAACTTTCAGGAGGATTTGTTTTTACTGATGCTGTAAAGGGTATCTTAAACATTAGAATCAGAAGAGATAGTGAGTGTGTGTGGGGGGAGGGGGGAGTCTGCAGCCCGTGGAGCCCGATCACAGCTGACAGATAACAAGCCTGAACCCTTGTCTGTACAAACATCCCCAAATCCTCAGTCCAGATAATGTGAAGTCATTAATGACCATTCATGTAACCCTGTGCTGTGTGTATGGTCTGATTGTACTCAGAGCTTGGATAACAGGGATACATGAATGGTCATCCATTAACTTCACATCATCCAGGTAGTGCTAGAAGCTTACAGTATATAGAGATGTACTTCTTATACCAGATTGTTTTCATTGAGCAGTATTGTTCTATATAGTAGTGGATGAGCATTTTTTCATTAAAGACTATCTGACCACTTCTCAGCCCCTTAACAGCAAACACCTTTTGCTGCTCGGGGACTTCAATCTCGGGGCCAACTCCTCACAGGATCCCGTTGCCGACGCCTGTATTGATCACCTGGAAGGATTAGGGCTACAGCAACTTATATGCGGGCCAACACATGCTTCAGGCCACACGCTCGACCTAATTTTCAGACAAAATCTGAAAATAAGCGTTTTGGAAAATGAACCATTGCCATGGACAGATCACCATGCAATTCAATTCATAATTTCCAAAATTCCCCCATCGATAAAAGCACCCAAGCCGGTGACAATACACTGGACTAGATCTCAGAAGAAGCTCCATTCGGAACTCTTCAAATCTACCTTGGGAAATAAAATCAAAACAATCCATCCACATCAAACAGCCTCAGATACACTGGATGCCATAAATGTAGCCCTATTACAGTCAGCCGACTTAGTAGCACCGAAACGCAAAGCCCGCACCCAGAAAAAAAAGTCTGGCTGGTTCAACAACCAGCTGTCGCTACTGAAGCAAGAGCGCAGAAGGGTGGAAGCCGCCTGGAAAAGAAGCGCTTCAGAGGAAAACCTCATCATCTACAAGGCAATAACGAGAAAATATCATAAAGAAATCTTCAAAGCCAAGAAACATAATTTTTCTATGGCTATCAACAGCGCCCTAAACCGCCCCAGCGAACTCTTCAAGATGGTCACCCAGACCATGAATCCAGGATGTCTTGAAGCCCCCAATTCAGATACCCAAGAATTTTGCAATGAATTATCGGATTTCTTCATCAACAAAATTGAGAGAATCCGGGAAAGCATTCTGCAAAACAATACCCCCCTCAACCCCCCCCCCCTCAATCAACCACATAACACAGAGAGAAACTTTCCACAATCAACAAAGTTCACTCTGGAACCCATCTCCATCGATGCCACAAAAAATATCATCGGTGCCCCCCCCTCTTGAAAGAGGGCACAATCCAGCCCATCTTGAAAAAACCTACCCTAGACCCCAAGGACCCAACTCACCGCCGTCCCATAACAGGCCTAAACACTCTCTCCAAGGTAATGGAGAAAGTAGTGGTACAACAGCTGCAACAGCATCTTGATACCCATAATCTACTTGATCCTTTTCAATCAGGTTTCCGTCCCGGACACGGGACGGAAACAGCATTACTCAAAATATGGGACGACGCCCTTGAGGCCGCAGACGAAGGAGAATCTTGTCTCCTGGTTCTACTGGACCTAAGCGCAGCTTTTGACATGGTAGACCACAAACTGTTACTGATGCGACTGGCTGAGGTAGCCAGAGTCGCAGAAGGTGATTTACCATGGTTTTCCTCCTTTCTGGAAAACCGATCACAAACAGTGAAACTGGGATCTTTCACGTCTGAAAAACGCACAGTGTCATGTGGAGTGCCCCAAGGATCCCCCCTGTCACCCGTACTTTTCAACATCTATCTTCGCCCTCTCTTTGAAATTATCAGTAGCCAAGAACTACTCTATCACTCATATGCAGACGACACGCAACTGTATTTTTGCATCTGCAACAAAAAGGATCATCATCTCAGTTTAGAGAAATGTCTCTCTTTGACAGAAAACTGGATGACTTATGCCGCGTACACACCATCACTTTATGTGATGAAAAAAAATGACGTTTTTAAAAAAGTCACTTTAATTGACCGTGTGTGGGGGAAAACGTCGTTTTATGTCTTCTAAAAAACAACCAAAAAAAATTGAAGCATGCTTCAATTTTATGTGTCGTTTTTCAAAACGTCAACTTTTACTTCACAGAAATTGACCATGTGTAGCAAAAACATCGTTTTAAAACGACGTTTTTTCACCCGCGCATGCCCAGAAGCTACTTATGAAGCGAGCTTCAATGGAAAAACGTGGTGGAACGTAACCTCGCTTTGCTAGAACATTGTGAGAAAAACGATGGTGTGAAGGCAACTTCGTCTTTGAAAATTGAAGTTTAAAAAACGTCATTTTTTACTTCACAGAAAATGTCGTTTTTTTTCATCACATAAAGTGATGGTGTGTACGGGGCATAAGAGTTATCTTAAACTCAACAGTTCCAAAACAGAACTGCTCATGTTCCACGCCAGCCATAAGAGTCAACTGGCAACAACCTGGACACCTCCGCCCATTCTGGGCCAAATCATCACCCCTAGCTCCAAAGTCAAAAGTCTCGGGGTCATCTTCGACACCTACATGACAATGGATGCACAAATAGGGTCAGTAGTCAGCGGATCTCACCATCTGTTGCGCCTACTACGCAGACTTATTCCATTTATCCCCAAAGAAGACGTAGCAGTCGTGGTAGGAACAATTGTGAACTCCAGACTGGACTATGCAAATGCCCTTTACCTCGCACTCCCAAAGTACCAAATCTCTCATCTGCAAGTCGTTCAGAATACGGCCGCCAGACTTGTGACTGGGAAAAAAACATGGGAGAATCTCACCTTCGCTGAGAACCCTTCACTGGTTGCCAGTAAAGGACAGAATTGTGTTTAAAGCACTCTATCTGACCCATAAGTGCATCCATGGGAAGGCTCCGCAATATCTTTGCGACAAGATAGACCCCACAATGCCAATCGCGTTCTGCGATCCACCGACCAAAATCTGGTCAAGGTACCCAAAGCAAGATACAAGTCCAAAGGAGAAAGAAGGTTTGCTTTTCAAGGTCCTAGACTATGGAACGCTTTACCAACCAGCATTCGGTTGGAGGAAAACCACCTGACCTTCAGAAGACAGATTAAAACTCTGCTCTTTTGATGTCAAGAGACAGGAACAACAAGCGCCCAGAGGCGATTTAGTTCGCATTTGCCGCGCTATATAAGTTTGCCATTCATTCATTCATTCATCCCACCCGAATCTCTAAGAAATCCCCGGGCTCCAGGTCCCAAAGTGGAGTTTATTAAATAATGAAGAAACTGAAAAGCCAGTTTCCTCCCAAACAAGCAAATATACTGGAGCCCCTCCTGTATTCTGTATTCATACACTGGTGGAGTACCACACTACCACAGCTACCAAAGAAGGAAGGTGCCTATCTGCAAGCAGCCCTCTTCAGACTCTTCCAGAGAGAGAGAGACATGGATAAACATGACTGAATGAATCCTGCCTTGTCCAAGCAGTCAATGACGGACGTGATGAGGACCAAAGGTTGTCACAATTTATTAAGCAGATGGTCAAAACACTGTGTTGTTCAAACTTCCCTTGTGCAAGAGTCATCTATGCTTGCAAGGTTCAGTTTTCCTTCCAAAACCAGTAACTGTTCTCAAGAGCTTTCTCAGGTCAACCAAGCTTCTTCAGACTCTTCCAAAGAATAGGATGCAGATGAAGATTAGGGATGAGCCGAACACCCCCCCCGTTCGAACGGACCGAACGTTCGCGCGAACATTTAGAACCCTATTGACGTCTATGGGACTCGAAAGTTCGAATTCAAAAGTGCTAATTTTAAAGCATAATATGCAAGTTTTTGTCGTAAAACGTCTTTGAGAACCCGGGTCTTGCCCCAGGGAACATGTATCAATGGAAAAAAAAGTTTTAAAAATGGTAGTTTTTTCAGGAGCAGTGATTTTATTGATGCTTAAATAAAAAAAATGAAAAATTCCTTTAAATATTGTACCTGCTGGGTGTCTATAGTATGCCTGTGAAAACGTCTTTGAGAACCCGGGTCTTGCCCAAGGGAACATGTATCAATGGACAAAAAAGTTTTAAAAACTGTAGTTTTTTTCATCATTGGTATCCACTTCAGGACTCCTGAAAAAACAACCGTTTTTAAAACTTTTTTTCCATTGATACATGTTCCCTCGGGCAAGACCCGGGTTCTCAAAGACGTTTTCACAGGTATACTATAGACACCCAGCAGGTACAATATTTAAAGGAATTTTTCATTTTTTTAGGTGCAAACTACAGACAACACTTGCAGTATACACCAAATAGGTTTAGGTGCAAACTATAGAGCACAAGTGCAGTAAACACCAAGTAGGTTTAGGTGCAAAGTAATGAGCAAACTTGCAGTATACACCAAGCCCACTTGGTACACACCAAGCCCACTTTAGGTATAGTATATACCAAGCCCACTTTAGGTCCAAAGTAATAAGCACACTTGCAGTATACACCAAGTGGGTTTAGGTGCAAAGTAATGAGCACACTTGCAGTATACACCAAGTGGGTTTAGGTGCAAAGTAATGAGCACACTTGCAGTATACACCAAGTGGGTTTAGGTGCAAAGGAATGAGCAAACTGCAGTATAAACCAAGTGGGTTTAGGTGCAAAGTAATGAGCAAATTTGCAGTATACATCAAGTGGGTTTAGGTGCAAAGTAATGAGCAAACTTGCAGTATACACCAAGTGGGTTTAGGTGCAAAGTAATGAGCAAACTTGCAGTATACACCAAGTGGGTTTAGGTGCAAAGTAATGAGCACACTTGCAGTATACACCAAGTGGGTTTAGGTGCAAACTAATGAGCACACTTGCAGTATGCACCAAGTAGGTTTAGGTGCACTGACGGGCAATACAACACGTGAGAAGAACACTGCTGCTAACACAATCAACTGCCTGACAGATTAGGAAGAACTAATCTAACTAAACTATACAGTGTATAAATATATGTACAACACCTGGGATGTATATATATCCTCTACACACTGTAAATTTAACTGACTAGCCTGCCTGCTCTAGCTAGCTAGATAAAGACAATCTCTCTCTCTGTCTGATCAGTAACCAGCGGCGGAACACACTACACGAGGCCGCCCTACACGATGTTTGAGTCGAACATACGTTCGACTCGAACACGAAGCTCATCCCTAATGAAGATGACCTTTATCCATTTTTTTCAGTGAGATGCCTCAAGATAGAATTAAAGCAGTGGAAGTATTTTTCAAGTGCCTCCGAAGACCGCTATGCAATTTCCCTATAGTGACTAGAAGAATGTAGCAAAAAGCATGTTTTCACAGCAGATGTCAAAACTATGCCTTTGTGAAGAGAGAGGTGTCCAGAGTCACCCTTTTTGTTCAGTGTGTCCCTTATGGGATTGTCCAGATACATTACTTTATTATTAGAAGATGATGTAGCCTTCAAGGAAGAACCCATTCACTGCATTTGTTCATAGAAGATGAAGATGAATTGACAGAAAGGTTCTGTGATTGTGGACAGTCTGGCTTCCTGTCATGGTCTTACCTCCTTGCAGGCTTCTTATCACTGACAATCTTGCTTCCTGGGGTTTTTTTAAACTTACCATGCCCTGCGGCTCCTCCTTCCCACTGGGAGGAGCTGGATGCTCAGCATATATATATGAGGGCTGTTGCAGCATGTCTTTGCTTGGGCCTCTTGTTTACATGTTCCTGTGATTGTGCTGCTTGCTCTTTGTTACCGACCCGGCTTCCACGGACGATCCTTCTGGCTCCTGATCCCCGGCTTCGTTTCACCACCTCTCTCTGACTACGGACTCCGGCTGGCTGACTCCCATTTCCTGGCTATCGACCCTGGCTCCGGTGGAAGACTCTGCTTACTGTTTGATCATCCGTTTGGACTTTAACCTTGCTGTTTGGTTTTTAATAAAGCCTTCCTATTTCATTTATCTGTTGTTGTACGTCTGATTCATGCTTCCGTGACACTTCCTGTCTCAAGATACATGTCTGAGTTGGCGGTTGTTGAATAAAGAACAAAGTCATCTGACCCTTACACAGTCCTTCTGTAATTAGAAGCCCAACTAATCATGGTTCAAAGTTTTCTTTTCCCTGCTGCTAGAGAACATACCGGTTGTAAGGGTACTGAATTGTGTTGATGTTCCTCTCTTCACCTGTCATCGTCTACATGCCTGGTAACTATCGGGACCATGGTCTCTCCTGTCCTTGTTTTGAGGGGCTCATTGGAGAAGATACCCTCTCAAGGGGTTTTTCTTCAACAGTGGATATGCCCTAAACTATTTATATCTCACAGACACCTAGTACAAATTTAGGACAGTGGCACAAGGTCAAGTTCTCCATCCAGCTCCGGAGAAGCTCAAGTTAGCGACCTGGATTTTAAGAGGGAAGGTTCACAGATTTAGCTTGCTCTCTAAAAATGATAGAAGTCCTCATGAGATCACGGAAGAGCAGCATGAACAAAGTTTAGAAAAATAATTGACACAAATTACAAGAATATGCTACTTCAGAAATTTTCTCCAAGGAAGGAAGAGTTTGTCATGTCCTTGTTTTTCTTTAAAAAGGTCTCGACATGGGCCTGAGCACAAGCACACTCAAAGGACACATCCCTTCCTTGTCGGCCCTTAGCAGCATGCAGTGGACCTCTGATTCTTAAATTCCTAAGGCCGTAGTAAAGCTAAGGCCTCCCAGAGCGCCACGTTTCTACATGGGACTTCACAATAGTACTCAGCTACCTGTCTGCTCCAAAAATCCATGATGTAGTTGTCGCTATGGCAATTACCATCTTTCTTTGTGGCAGTAGCCTCACCTAGGAGGGTTTTTGAGTTGGCGGCTTTAGGGTATAAAGAACCCTATAAGTCCTTCCTGGGGGACAGAGTTATTCTGCTCCCGATGCTGGATTCTATTCTAAATGTGGCCTCAAGATTCCATATAAGTCAAGAAATCGTGTTGCCTACTTTTCATCTGGAAGATGGACAAAAAAAGTTAGACCTTTAGATGTCAGGGAGACACTGAAGATGTATAGCCATGCTCCCCCGATTTTCAGGTCATCAGATTGCCTGTTTGTGGTTCCCAGAGATTCATGCAAGGGGATCAGAGCTTTGAGCAGAGCGATTGCTTCTTGGATTGTGAAAGTGATCCCCCTCTCATATAAAAATAGGGGGTTGGCCCTTTCAGAAGAAAAAATGGCACACTCCACAACAAGCGTCTCAACCTCCTGGGCAGCGCATTTAAAGACTAAATGAAGTCAATATGCAAGGGAAAAGGGTGTAGCCGCTCCAGGTGGAAACCCAGATGAATATCCTCTGCTGCAGACAACTCAGGTGCAGGCAATGCACTTAGCAAAGCAGGAACAAAAAATATATGTCTCTGGACAGCCGCACTCTGAACAAATTGTAGCCTTTAATAAAAGAAGGACAGCACTACAAGTCACAGCAAAATAAAGTAAAAAACCTGACTGCTGACGTGTTTCGCACTGAAACTAGTTTGCACTGAAACTAGTGCTTATTCATAGCTAAAGAAGTCAATATGCAAGGCGGCAACGTGGTCATCCATACAAACCTTTATTTCTTATTCTCACAAAGATCTGTCATTTTTGATTTTTAAGTGTTAACTTTGGCAAACCGGTTATCTTGTTAGACAGAGGCCATAATTAACTTTATTTTGTTTCCGCATTATTGCACCCTGGTAAGCTAGATAGTTCACAGTGGTAGGCTGACATGGAGCTGTCAGGAAAATGGAAAATTGAATATCAAATACTTATCGCAATTTTCTTTCCTGACGTGCTCCATGTCAACACAGACTCCCACCCAGGTGGGTAAATCGAGTTATAGAACGCCAGCCTGAGAAGGGGAGTCAAATTTACGAGTTAGGTCTTGCAGGTGGGGGTATGGGGGGAGCATACCCAGTGTTAGGTTGACATGGAGCACGTCAGGAAAGGAAAATTCTCTGGCTTCTCCAGTGCACACCTGCACTCTCTGGCTTCCCCTGTGCAGACCTGCACTCTCTGGACTCCTCGGGAGGGTGGAGGCCATAATTAACTTTATTTTGTTTCTGCATTATTCCTCCCTGGTAAGCTATATTGAAGGGAAAGTATCTTGTATGGAAGACCCTAAAAGGTTACCAACACCCCTGGTTTATATAGGAAAAAAGGAGAGTTCCCCCAGGATGGGGCTTTACCGGTAACAATAATTGGAGAGGGTATACGGTGTAATAAAATGTATTATATAAAGAAATACAAAAAAAGGAATTATATAGAGCAACACGATTGTTTAAGAACAAGGTACATCAATGGGTGGTGTGTGCATCCGCAGGGATGAGTTCAGGCCCTACGCGTTTCGGAGTTCCGTCCCTTCTTCAGGGGCCAGAGTCCATGCGAAATTTATACTGTATATAGTAAAAATTATAATGAAACAAATTACAAAGTGTATTCATATTCAAGAAAAGAAAAGCAAAAATTAATTAAAATCTGCACAATACATAAACCACATACCCATCACCACGTATATGGACCGAGAGGACCGGAGAGCACCGTGGTACCGAATCCCTGAGGTGGATAGGGAGCAAGCCAAAGGGGACGCAATAAAGGGTCCCAGAACTCCTAAAGACAAACCCTGGGCGAGCAGAAGAAGGTGTGGATGATGCACACACGACTCCTGTGAAGGCAAAAAATGCAGTATAGCTAAAATAGGCATAGGTAGTTGTAGGTATGCATAAACATCAATTATGTAATTAGACCAAAATTAGGGAGGCGTGTACCTGGGATAGGGCTTAAATTGCTTGGAAGGAAATAGGGGAGCAGCCAAGAGGTAAAAGTATGGTCCCAAACATCTAGAACATAACCAAGCACTCAATCGGGGAATCCAGAATCATTTGTAAACAGAGCTCCTAAGAGAGCAAGGAAAAATAGAAAAGGCAGATGTATGGGTGGTAATTGAAATCAAGTGTAATAAATTTGTAAGCAGTATATAGCACATGAGAAACCAATGCTCAACGTGAATTACAGGGAAACCTATACATGCTGCATGCCTGCAATGAAGCAGGGGATGAGCCAAGGACGGTCCCAGGGGTCAGAGAGGACTATAGTGTAAAAACACCAATTTATCCAAGACTCTGTAAAAAGCAAAGGATAATCCATTAATTAACATGAGGGGAGGACCTGGGGGGCAAAGCCCAGCGTGTATCCAACCATGGCAAAGAAAGTAAAAAAGCTTACCTAGTAGGAGGATATGTGGCTGGTAACCACGATCAGCCGGCGCTGTCCTAGTGCGGCAGCCTATGTGATTAAGTAGCTGGTTGATAGATGCGGGGAGGGACAAGGGAGCTGACGCCCCTTGGTCCGATTGGTGCAGAGGAGCGGCATCTCCGTGAGAGCACAGGGATGAGAGGGGAAAGTGATGGACAGGCGTGTGGGCGGCGGTGACCAACGTGTGACGTCACCGCTCCTGGTCGGACCCCGGGCCGCCTAGTGAGGGCGGGATGATAACACACAAGAGAAGGGGGAGTGCCTGTGGTTACTAGGGGACGCCCAACGAAAGCGCAGGACCCGGAAATGGACGCCGCGCGAAACGAACACACGCAGAGCGGTGTCCACCGGCATCATGCGCTGCCATGGCAACACAAGAAAACACACACGGGACTGCACCAGGACCGATACACGGGCAACCAAAAGGACCCGAAAATTAGAGGGAATCCAAGCAAAGAGGGTCAGGAGCACAAAAACACTAGTCTTATAAGGGGTAATGACATTAGTCACCATGTAGATAGTGACCGATGCACAGAAAATATATATCCTCTCGGTCCATATATACGTGGTGATGGGTATGTGGTTTATGTATTGTGCAGATTTTAATTAATTTTTGCTTTTCTTTTCTTGAATATGAATACACTTTGTAATTTGTTTCATTATAATTTTTACTATATACAGTATAAATTTCGCATGGACTCTGGCCCCTGAAGAAGGGACGGAACTCCGAAACGCGTAGGGCCTGAACTCACATGCCATGCACACACCACCCATTGATGTACCTTGTTCTTAAACAATCGTGTTGCTCTATATAATTCCTTTTTTTGTATTTCTTTATATAATACATTTTATTACACCTTATACCCTCTCCAATTATTGTTACCGGTAAAGCCCCATCCTGGGGGAACTCTCCTTTTTTCCTGGTAAGCTAGATAGTTCCCAGTGGTAGGCTGACATGGAGCTGTCAGGAAAATTGAATATCAAATACTTACCGCAATTTTCCTTTCCTGACGTGCTTCATGTCAACAGAGACTCCCACCCAGGTGCGTAAATCGAGTTATAGAACGCCAGCCTGAGGAGGGTAGTCAAATTTACGAGTTAGGTCTTGCAGGTGGGGGTATGGGGGGAGCATAGCCAGTGGTAGAGTGACATAGAGTACGTCAGGAAAGGAAAATTGTGCTAAGTATTAGATATTCAATGTTCCGTTTATATGGCATACGGTTCTTTCCTACCGTAGATAAGATGCTGCATACGTTTAGTAAAAGTGATTAACAGCTTTGCAAACCACTTAGCCACTGTGTTGCCCCACGTGATATTGGGATTAGGGATCTGTGGGAGCCAAATCATGACTTCCAGGGATCCTTGTTCTTCTTTATACTGACGGTAGTTCTTAATGACATTGGCTGTATGATTGTGGTCATTGCCCTGCTGCAGAATACATTTAGGGCCAATCATACGCCTCCCTGATAGTATGGCATGGTATATTTGCCTGTATTTCTCAGCATTGAGGACACCATTGATCCTGACCAAATCTCCAACTCCATCTGCAGAAATGCAGCCCCAAACTTGCAAGGGACCTCCACCATGTTTCACCGGCAGTCACTCATTATTGTACCTTCGGTGAACAAACTGCCTCCTGCTATAACCAAATATTTCAAATGTTGACTCATCAGTTCAGCGCACCAGCTGCCATTTTTCTGCACCCCAGTTCCTATGTGTTTAGTAGGTATTTAGTATGTTGTGAGTACGATTTTATTTGTTTATATAAAATAATAAAGGAGGTTTTATGCTTTGTGGGTTCTTTTGATTCTTGAATTTGTGGCACTAACCAGACTGCCACACTGTAGATTGAATGAGTTTGCAGTAATAATGCAGGCATAATGATGTTATTAACCACTTAAGGACCGTCTCCTTCGGCAGAATGGCACAGCTGGGCACAAGCACATACCTGTACGTCCTCTTTAAGTGCCCAGCCGTGGGTCGCAGGCGCGGTCCGAAGCTCCGTGACCGCAGCCGCGAGACCCGCGGACCCGATCGCCGCCGGAGTCCCGCGATCAGTCCCCGGAGCTGAAGAACGAGGAGAGCTGTGTGTAAACACAGCCTCCCCGTTCTTCACTGTGGCGCTTTCATTGATCGTCTGTTCCCTGATATAGGGAAAGGCGATCAATGACGTCACACATCCAGCCCCGCCCCTACAGTTAGAAACACATATGAGGTCACACTTAACCCCTTCAGCGCCCCCTAGTGGTTAACTCCCAAACTGCAATTGTAATTTTCACAGTAAACAATTCATTTTTATAGCATTTGTTGCTGTGAAAATGAAAATGACAATGCGCAAACCAATCGATAAACGCTTATTGTGATTTTTTTTTACCAATCGGCCTAAACTGAGGAAACATTTTTTTTTATAGATTTTTGGGGGATATTTATTATAGCAGAAAGTTAAAAATATAGAATTTTTTTCAAAATTGTCGCTCTATTTTTGTTTATAGCGCAAAAAATAAAAACCACAGAGGTGATCAAATACCACCAAAAGAAAGCTCTATTTGTGGGAAAAAAAAGGACGCCAATGTTGTTTGGGAGCCACTTTGCACGACCGCGCAATTGTCAGTTAAAGCGACGCAGTGCCGAATCCCAAAAAGGGGCCTGGTCCTTTACCTGCATTTTGGTCCGGGTCTTAAGTGGTTAAATAACAAGCACATGGTGACCTTTTGGTATTAAAGGTCAACAATATCTGGCGAGTCAACCCTGGAGAAGGGGAACATGGAGGTGACAGGGCACATAAATAGGTTTTATTGTTTATTGGACACAAGTCAGTGAAAATGAAGAGTGACTTTAGGTGGCTTGTGGTTATTGTGGGTTATTTGAAGATTCGCACAAATGAAGTGAATGTGTTTTTGAAAGAAACAACACAAAAAAGAGCAGTGTTTAAACGTTTATTTACTAACATGATAACGATATTTGATCTTATGCACATAAATCATGGTTCATATTTGTATAACAAGACTGGTTACATTTATGTGGTAGTTTATAATTAGGTAGAGTGAACAATTAAACTCATATTTCTTATTAGTATGAATATCACACCTATGAAATGGCAGCTATAGGTGAGAGGTATAGGAAATCCAGCGCAGAGCCTAACTATTGATAAGATTTTTTTTTTATCATAAACATCAAAACAGTAAAAAATCTATTTGTGGAGTTCAGGGCATCGATGCCCCTGCTATGTTCTTCCTCTCAAAAATTCAAATTTTAATAATGTATCTACTCTTTATGTGAAATGGTGTCAACATATTTATAATGTACTTTCCTGTTAAACAGAATGATAACTCCATCTTTCTTACTGATTGAAAGTCTCTTGCAAAATAGCAATATCAACAATTAGATCCTTAGATCTTAGGCCTTGTACACACGAGGAGACATGTCCGATGAAAACGGTCCGCGGACCGTTTACATCGGACATGTCTGCTGGGAGCTTTTGGTCTGATGTGCGTACACACCATCAGACAAAAATCCCTGCGAACAGAGAATGCGGTGACGTAGAAGACACCGACGTTCTCTAACACGGAAGTTCAATGCTTCCACGCATGCGTCGAGGATTTCGGGCCGCTGGTTATACGTCATAACCAGCGGACATGTCCGATGAGTCGTACTAACCATCGGACATGTCCGACGGACAGGTTTCCAGCGGACAAGTTTCTAAGCATGCTAAGAAACTTTTGTCCGCTGGAAACCTGTCCGCTAGGCCAGGAAACCTGTCCGCTAGGCCGTACACACGGTCGGACATGTCAGCGGAAACTGGTCCGCGAACCAGTTTCAGCGGACATGTCCGTTCGTGTGTACGGGGCCTTAGATATATAATTAAAAAAATGCTGGTATAATAAAATTACAATTCCATTTCTTTTTTAATTCATAGAAGAAGAATAAAGTAAAACATTAGAAATGTAGCATTTCATTGACTGATTTTTTACAAATATGATATCAATACTGAATGCTGCAGAGATGGGAGCTACATCATGTGGATTTAATTTTAGGACCTACCAGCCAGACAAAGAAGAGGACCCCTCATATATGAACAGATTGAAGGTAATATATTTTTAAAAATAAAGGGAGGTTCAGTAGTTTAAGACATGAACATAATGAAGTTAATCTTTAAATTGTATTGGCATCATTTAATTTCTAGGTCATCGACCTATGCATAATAGCTTTGTTTAAGTTCCACATTGTGTATTTCTGCTGTTAACATATGGATGTCCTCTTAATTTTTAGCAGCTCTTTGGCTAAAGATTTGTAAAGCATTACTTTGCATGGCCTGTGTGTATGCAATGTTTCTTTTAAGGGAGTTTTTTTCTGCATCAGGTAAATATTTTTTTTTTTTATATATTTTAAATATATTTATTCTTTATCCTTTTTTTCTCATTCAAATATTAACAATTCATTAAAAAAAGGAAAAAATGATTCCTTATCTACATCATAGACTTAGTAATTATACAAAAAGTACAGACACATTGAATGACATACTGAAAAGAAAACACCTAATGGAAAAGAGACAACCGACCCAGGGAACCTGTATATTGTTCTACCTAATTTCGATATTATAAACATACCGTTACTCATTACTTCCACCCCTCGTTTCCTCCCCGCCTATTACTGCAGTTCAGTCGCCCGGTTGTCTCCCCTCCCCTAGCCTAATCAGGCGGCAAAAATAACCTTGACTCTGCTGAATTATCAAATATGTGACTTTTCAGTCAGATATTCTATTTTGGTTATTCTCCACCCCTACTATACCTCTTACACCCATTTTTTCCAGCCACGGCCTCCACATCTTCTCAAATTCCTTAATTTACCTCTTTTTATATAAACTGCTCTTTCTTTACAGATCGTCTCATTTATTACCCTGATCCAGTCCCTTACTGCCAGGGGCGTTGTCGCCTGCCATCTCATGGCTATTAATTTTCTAGCTTGGAACAAGCATCTTAATATTACAACTGTGGTACTCTTCTGCTCCGCCTGTTCCTTCCTATATCCCAATACACATAGTGTGGCCTCCATGTCCACAGGTGTTCAAAAAGTGTCACTCACGATATTAAGCACTCCCTCCCAATACCGTAACAACTTTGGACAATGCCACACCATGTGTATAAGGTCTACAGACCCCTGGCATCTAGGGTATTTATCATGTGGTCTTCTACCATACTTGAACAGCAGCTTGGGAGTGTAATAAGCTCTATTTATCAACATCAGGTGGGAGACTTTCTGCGGGGGTGAAACTGATACCTTCGGCCCCATCTCAAGGATTCTGCTGCACTGCTCCTGTGGTATTTCCCCTATATCCTCCTACCATCTCTCTCTTACTTTAAGGAGTTTAATCCCAGTGTTGACTTTTTTGCTTATCTGTCCGTATATTTCAGATATAAGACCCTTAGTTGAGCCTACCTTAAGTAATTTTTGAAAGAGAGGCATTTTGTTCCATTCTAAGGTTTGTGTCCTGAATTGGGCTTCAAGGGCATGCCCCAGCTGGAGGTAAGTTAAAAATGGGTGTTGCGGTATATTAAATTCCTGTCTCAAGTCCAGAAATTTCCTATATCTGTCACCCTCATACAGTTGTCTCAGCCGTTTAATACCATGTATTTCCCATTCCCTAACCTTTCCTATCTGGAGGATTTCCTGCAAGTTGCTATTATTCCAAAGGGGGTGTATTCAGTGAGCCCAGTATATCCCATCAGTTTTTTAACTGTTTTCCATATTTTGGTTATCATTTTCATTATTGGGTTCCTATAGCTAAAGGTGTCCGCCTCTAATACTTCAATAATTGTATTATGTAGTGCTCCATTCAGCATTATTCTCCCATTGGGGGGGGGGTGCCTCCTATTGGGATATCGCATCCCATTAGATGTTGCAATTGTGCCGATAAACAGTAACTCTTGGGATGAGGAATTGCCAGGCCTCCTTCCATTACCGGCAGCTGCATTGTACGAAGTCGGATCCTGGCTTGTCTCCCTTTCCATATTAGCTCTCTGAAAAGGCTTTCGATTTTATTAAACCATTTTCTGCAAATCCAAACTGGAGAATTATGCAGTATGTACAGCAGTTGTGGCTGCCAAATCATCTTAATTAGACTGCATCTACCAGCCGCTGACAAGGGGAATCGTTTCCAGATATACATTAATGGTATTAGATTTTTACTTATATATTGGTTGGGGGTCTTTTTTCACCAATATCCCCCTAAATGCAACACCTCATATATAAAACAGACAGTTCATCAAATGTACTGGGATGTCTGTAGACCCCCATACACACTGAACAGCATTGACAAACATCTGCATCAATATATATCCAATGGTCTTATACAAGAGCCAAACCTCATTAATACAATGACCCCTGTAGAGGTGAGACCACTAGAAAGAGCATTGCATGGGGACACCTTATAGACCAGCAGTGTAGAATATCACTATGCTGCACACATTGCTGCGCATGGATCTCCGCCATGGCGCCATTCAATGACGTCATAGGCGTTCCTGCATGAATGGACATCCGTGGGGGAGCTAACTCCCAGGCATATCCCCATCATTGATACATGACCAACGCCTATCTTTGTGCTCATCGCGATCGACACATTCCATACGCGATGACGTCACGGCGCTCGGAACGGTCTGGGACGCTAGCCACTCACCATACAGCACGATCAACCATGTGACATGCGATGGGCCAATCGCGCTCCAGTGCGAAAAGTCACGTGACCGCCACCTAAAGTCACATGGTCCAGAGCGTGGGGGAATCGAATCCCGACACACCATGGATCATGTGACGGCAACCTGAAGTCACACAGTCACAATCGAGTATGTCAGATAGGTCCGCCCCTCCTAAAGCCATATGCAGACAGATGGGCAGCATTGTGGCAACTTATTAACCGAGGGGCGAATAGTTAACCAAACAACAATATAGCACCTTATTGGCCAAGGGGCAGATAGATTGCGATTTAATAATAAATACAGGAAGCTGAAAAAAATGTATATAAAAAAAAATGAGAATTGATAAAAAACAACATCGTGTCTATGTTTAACGTGCACCGCCCCGCCCACAAGGGAAGGCGCACGTACAGAGGCACAATATTAACAATATCCAAAGACAAATGTTCAAAATATTCACAATCCAATGAATGCTAATTGGATTGCATGAAAAAAATGTATATATATCCGCAAAAATATATAGGCGTACAAAAAAAACTCCAAAAAGAAATGTAGATGAATTATGCGATGTACCTCCAAATATACCCCATAGTTAGGCAGATTGAAGAAAATAACTCAATGATAAAGATATTCTAATAGTCCAACCAAAAGGCACGTACAAAAAAACAAGTCTCAACGGTATGGCCACATACTGGGACACGAGCCCAGGGTACTCACGCCCGGTTAATGAAGCAATTGATGTCCCAATCGACATTCATACCGTGGGGTGAGTAACACCTGAGCTTGTGTATACAATAAGTCTCCAACCTGGAGACACCTCGTAAACAAGAGTCTCCCCTCCAATGCGGAAAACAAACCTTTCAATGTATTGAAACTGTGTGCCAGTGGGGTCTTTAGCATGGTTTGAAAAAGGAGCCTCTGAGGTTAAAAATCAGTAAACACTTAAAAATGTACCATCATCCTGAATTTCGATATAAAGGGATTGGTTCTGAGGTCCCCAAACCAGAGAGCCAAAGGGGGTGGGGCCATTGTTGGACTATTGCGGTACTGGTAATATTGATATAAAGTGTACAAACACAGGTATACAATTATATAGAAAGCATTTTTATTAGATACAACATCAATAAAACACAGCAGGGAGTGAAGAATAAAATGACATTCAGCTTGACTAGTTTCGCGGCTTTGGCTGCTTCATCAGAAGCATGTCTAAAATTAGAATAACAAACAATAAACAGTTATACTTTGAACAACTTATAAAAAGAGTAGATTGGGGAACAAGGGGCTCAGCTGCTCACCTAAAAACCCCACAAGCGAGTGAGACGGGTGCCACCGCACAGGGTCCCGTATGGCGGCATATGTCTGGATGGACCAACTAATTGGGTACATAAAGTAGAAATGGTAATTAGTATGGCAAGCCCAGGCCTTGGGTGATGAGGGGAGTGCACACACGTGTAATGGTGACCGTGATTAAAAAAAGGGGAGGTGAAAGAAGGTGATGTGAAAGTGTAGGTGGTGGGTGGGAGGGGAAGGGGGGGGGGCGACTGAGAAGGGAAGGACAGAATAAACCAAAAAAGGAAGAGGACACATTGAGTATCTCTGACCATCTTAAGTGTATGTCACCAGCTCTGTCTGAGTGGTGTTATCCCCCTGGGTTAATTCTTGCCGCAGTGGGACACATAATATTGCCATCCAAGGCTCTTTGCCTATATCTTACACAGGCCCTCAGTGTTTACAATACGTGGCATTAGTCCACCCTGGTGCTCATTACCCATTGGGCACCTCATTACAATGTTTACTGTAGCTATACTTTATTTATATCCTATGTACTCGATGTTTAACTATTATATTATAATTTTACCTATGTCTTACATATAATCTATGTTTTTAACCTGGATTCAGGTGCCCACCACTCCCACCTTCTGCGGGTTAGTCGGGGCGTTCCCGGACTCCTCCTTGCGGTGACCGAGCCCCTGTCTCCATGGGGAGACCACCCCCGCCCCTGGGGGTGTGTTCCATTCGGAGACCTCGCGGTGTGGGCTTCCGCCCTTACATCGCGGGACATTACTGCATGGCGCATGCGCACAACCAACGCGCTGCCGTCATGCTGACGCCCTCACATCGCGGGATCATACTGCACGGCGCATGCGCACAACCAACGCGCTGTCGTCATGCTGACGCCCAGACCCGGCAATGCTGCACATCAACGTCCTTCCGACGTGTGTCAGCTACGCCGGACAGGGGGTATAAAAGCAGTCTCCTCTGCTTATAGCGCAATGGATGCTGGACCCCGGGATCTTACCCAGCCCACAGTAAGTAAACAGCTCATGCTCCCTCTCCTTCACTGATGTGCTCAGATCACTCCTGCCCCTCCCCCCCATATCCCCCCTCCCCTCACCCTTCTCATATCCATTCACCGGTTGTAATCACTCTATGTGTTTTTATTCAGGTGCCACTGGTAGGCTTCATTACCCTGACGCCACCCTGGGATCCAATGTGGTCCCCCTCCCTCTTGGTTCATTATCATGGACTCTCCCTGTGGAGGTTATATGTGGCTTCATACACCTGTCTCAGCTTGGGCTCCTGATCCCGGGGCCCCCTACACGCAATACATCCTTGTATCCTAGGTACACAATTTTTACCCCCCCTTTTTTTCATCTTATTTTAATTTCAAATCTCCTCTTTTTCATCCCTTCCCCTTCCCTTTTTTGGTTTATTCTGTCCTTCACTTCTCAGTCGCCCCCCCCTCCCACCCACCACCTACACTTTCACATCACCTTCTTTCACCTCCCCTTTTTTTAATCACGGTCACCATTACACGTGTGTGCACTCCCCTCCTCACCCAAGGCCTGGGCTTGCCATACTAATTACCATTTCTACTTTATGTACCCAATTAGTAGGTCCATCCAGACATATGCGCGCCCCCTGGTCGCCATACGGGACCCTGTGCGGTGGCACCCGTCTCGCTCGCTTGTGGGGTTTTTAGGTGAGCAGCTGAGCCCCTTGTTCCCCAATCTACCCTTTTTATATTTTGTTCAAAGTATAACTGTTTATTGTTTGTTATTCTAATTTTAGACATGCTTCTGATGAAGCGGCCAAAGCCGCAAAACTAGTCAAGCTGAATGTCATTTTATTCTTCACCCCCTGCTGTGTTTTATTGATGTTGTATCTAATAAAAATGCTTTCTATATAATTGTATACCTGTGTTTGTACACAATGGGGCAGATTCACAACCAGCGGGCGCAACGTAACTTTTCCGATTTAAGTTACACCGCCGCAAATTGCCCAAGTTAGTGCCCGATCCACAAAGCACTTACCTGGAAATTTGCGGCGGTGTATCCTAAATCAGTCCGGCGCAAGGCGGGCCAATTCAAATGGGGCGAGTCCCATTTAAATTAGGCGCGCTCCCGCGCCGGACGTACTGCGCATGCTCCCGACGCTATTTTCCCGACGTGCTTTGCGCGAAGTTACGTTGCGCCAAGGTTTTGTGAATCGCGATGGGTAAAAAAGAGTTGCGGCAGGAAAAATAAAAATTTTTAAAAAAAATTGACAGCGACGCGGGAAAGACGGGTATACTTTTACATGGTGTACTAACTTTACACTTTGTAAAAGGTACCCTATCTTTGCGACGGCAAACTAACACTTACGGCGACTTCACGAAGGGAAAAACCCTTGTGGATCTCCGTAAGTGCTAATTTGCATACCCGACGCTGGTTTACAACGAGAAATTTCCCCAGTGGCGGCCGCGGTACTGCATCCTAAGATCCGACAGTGTAAAACTATTACACCTGCCGGATCTTAGGGATATCTATGCGTAACTGATTCTATGAATCAGCCGCATAGATAGAAACAGGGATACGACGGCGTAACCCTTTTGTGAATCTGGCCCTTTATATCTATATTACCAGTACCGCAATAGTCCAACAATGGCCCCACCCCCTTTGGCTCTCTGGTTTGGGGACCTCAGAACCAATCCCTTTATATCTTTAGCATGGTGTTCTAGGTAATGCCGTGACACCGTATGTTTGGGACAGCCCTTACGAATTTTAGCCACATGTTCGTTCACTCTAATGGCAACATTTCTAATGGTGTGTCCCACATACTGCAGCTTACAGGGACAGGTTATAAGATAAATGATAAAGCTGGTATAGCAGGTAGTGAAATGCTTCATGGTGTATGTACGATTAGTGATGGTAGAAGAAAAAGTGTCAGTCCTACGTCTACCCATGACGTTAACAACACACACGTTACATTTCCGACACGGATGGTAGCCATTGGCTTCAGGAAAAAGGAGGCCTTCTTAGGGGAGTCAATAGTGTTAGGAGATATATCGCTCTGAATAGAACGTGCACCCCTAAAAATGACTCCCGCCTTCTCCGGTAAGGAAGGTCCAAGGATTTTGTCACTGCGTAGGACCTTCCAATGCCTGTTTAAGATCTTTTTGACTTTTCAGTGTTGGGTAGAATATGATGTAAAAAATGACCACTTAAACTTGTAATTTCTACCAACTTTTGGCTTATCTTCCAAGAGGGAGGGTCTGCCGATAGCAGATACAGCATTGATGGCATCATCCAATGCAGTGGGCTGATACCCTTTGTCTAAAAATCTCCCCTTTAGGATACTACATTGAGAATGAAAATCTCTTTCGTTGGTACAATTTCTCCTAAGACGGAGCAATTGGCCTCGGGGGACAGATTACAACCACTGGTGATGATGGCAACTATCGACCGGAATGTAACCATTCCGGTCGGTAGGTTTGAAATATGTTTTAAATTCAAAATGTTCGCCAGTGGCTGAGATCTCTAAAAAATCCAAAAAAATTAATGGACGTATGGCTGGCTTCGTAGGTCAAAATGATGCCGCGATCATTGTTGTTCAGGCAGGCCATAAAGGAATCTAACGATTCCCTATCGCCTTTCCAGAGGAAGAGGATGTCGTCTATATATCGTGCCCATAGGACCAATTCAAGTCTCTTCAGGGCATAGACGACATCCTCTTCCCACTGGGCCACGAAAAAATTCGCGAGGCTGGGGGCATATTTAGCCCCCATAGCCACGCCCTTGATTTGGGAGAAAAAAGTTCCCTGAAACCAGAAGTAGTTGTGTCTGGTAGCGAAACTCAATAATTCCATAATAAAGTTTCTCTGGACTATAGACAAAGGTGAATTTCTTGAAAGAAAAAGTTCTACCGCAGCAAGACCCAGTTGGTGTGGGATGCACGTATATAGTGCTGATACGTCTGCTGTAACCAGTAGAATATCACCCTGATATTGAATCTTCTCTAACAGTTTTATCGTATCCCCAGTGTCCTTCAAATAGGATGGAATTAACTTGACCAAAGGCTGAAGATTATGGCCAATGTATTTACCTATTCTTGAAGTGACCGAGTCAATCCCACTGACGATGGGATGTCCAGGGGGATTGACTGGGTCCTTATGCACCTTGGGCAAATAATAGACAATGGGGATACGAGGTGCTAATGGGACCAAATATTCAAGATCTTTTTTGTTTAGGATGTTAAGAGCTGAGCCTTCTTTGATGATTTGGATCAAGGCTTTTTTTATATTTTGAGGTGGGATCACCCGGTAGGATGGTATATGTGGTCCTGTCCTCCAGGAGCCTGTTCATCTCCCAAACATAGGACTCTTTGTCTAATATTACTATCCCCCCCTTTGTCAGTGGGGTGGATGATAAGATTCTTCCTAAGACAAAGGCTGCAACTGAGATTGTCCGGGGTCATCGTGATGTTGTATGGTATTCTAGAGTATTCATCATCATCCCTGTTAGAATAAGAATAGGGATCATAATGAGAGTCATACACCCCAACGCCATTATGATCCCTATTCTTATTCTAAAAAGAAAAAGAGTGCAATAGGCGCAGGCATTTTTAATTTAACCCTCCTCTTGTGTTAGGGTCAGAACCGACCCGTTTTCAGGTTTTGAATGTCTATAAGTATCACATAAATTTGTTTATTGCATCAAGATTTTTTTACTTTGTCAGGAACCTCTATTTAAACAATGTAATAGAAAAAGAATCCTTTTCACTAAATTATAAAATACTGTGGTGAAAATTAAGACGCGCCATACGCGAACATTTTGAATTTAAAACATATTTCAAACCTACCGACCGGAATGGTTACATTCCGGTCGATAGTTGCCATCATCACCAGTGGTTGGAATCTGTCCCCCGAGGCCAGTGGCGTCTCCAGCTTTCATATTTAGGGGGGGCACATGGGGGGACAGGGACAAAAGTAGGGGGGCCAACTATAAAATGCAATTATATATATATATATATATATATATATATATATATATATATATATATATATATATCCTGGGGCCCTTTACTACGATCCCACTATGGGCCCTTTCACATGTTCTGCAGTGAGCTCCCTTCCTACTATACTGGGGCCCCCCATTGTCCCTGCTATTTACAGAGCTGGTCTGGCATCTGTCTCCTTGGCAGCGGCGGCAGTCTATTAGGACCTAGTGCTGGTGACATTATGGGTGCATGCAGGGGAAGGCTGGCACTATTGGTTATAGAGAGCCGAGCCCCCAGCTGGTCACCTAGCAGCAGTAATGCTGTATAACCTTCTCTGTTGACATGCTGATCGGCATGTGATCCAGGTGATGCTCCCAGTCAGATCTAATAAACACAGTATTTATTAGCATCAAGAGTACAACCACATAAATATAATCAACCGTATGATCAGCAGCCATGTGGGCTCTATGCCTATAAATCGTGGGCTTTGATCAATAAAATCACTGATATTTATGACTAGGATTTGACTAAGAGCATCACCTGGATTGCATCCCGATCAGCATGTCAGAGAAGGGTCCACTGCTGCTAAGCAACCAGCAGGGAGCTCAACTGTCTACAACTAATAGAGATGGGCTCGGGTGTGTTTGAAATCCCACATGCCCGATCACGCCAGGAAGCCGACACTCCACAGTGCTAATCAATGTATGGGCTGCCTAAGAGCTAAGACCAGCCATAGACAGTTTAAATCTCAGCTGGTTCAGCAGAAACTGGCTGAGATTTGAACCATTAATGAGCAGATTCTCTTATAACTCTTATAATTATCACTAGTGGTTGCTGTATAGCCACTAGTGATAATCACTGTTTGTCGGGAGAATATAATTGCTGGGCAGGAGGGATATTCCCCTGTCACCACTGTCTGTTGATGGGGGAATCATGCAAGTTTCTTTCCTGCAATCTGTGGATGCAGGAAAGAAATTTGCACCGTATATTATCTGCCTAACTGAAAGTGAAAGTAAATTGTGAATGTTTTGAAAGAACAGGAGAGGGGGAGGGAGACAGATCGGGGGGGGACAGAAGGGATGGAGATAATGTAGTTCAGTGATTACAGTGTACTGCAGTCTGCAGTGCACACACTTAAACACGGTCCAGGCTAGAATATCTGGTTGTGTGAGCGCTCGCATTATGCAGTGTCGGCGAGCACAGGGAGGGGGAGGAATCCCCCGCAGAGCTGACTGGAGGCGCTCTCCCTCTCAGGGAGCAAAACATCATGCTGTGCACATGGTGGGGCACAGCATGATGTTGGGGGGGTCAGGGCCCCCTCTGGCCCCCCCCTAGGGACGCCTCTGCCCGAGGCCAATTTCTCCGTCTTAGGAGAAATTGTACCAACGAAAGAGATTTTCATTCTCAATGTAGTATCCTAAAGGGGAGATTTTTAGACAAAGGGTATCAGCCCACTGCATTGGATGATGCCATCAATGCTGTATCTGCTATCGGCAGACCCTCCCTCCTGGAAGATAAGCCTAAAGTTGGTAGAAATGACACGTTTAAGTGGTCATTTTTTATATCATATTCTACCCAAAATTGCGAAGTCAAAAAGATCTTAAACAGGCATTGTAAGGTCCTACGCAATGACAAAATCCTTGGACCTTCCTTATCGGAGAACGCGGGAGTCATTTTTAGGGGTGCACGGTCTATTCAGAAAGATATAGCTCCTAACACTATTGACCCCCCTAAGAAGGCCCCCTTTTTTTCCTGAAGCCAATGGCTACCATCCGTGTCGGAAATGTAACGTGTGTGTTGTTAACGTCATGGGTAGACGTAGGTCTGACACTTGTTCTTCTACCATCACTAATCGTACATACACCATGAAGCATTTCACTACCTGCTATACCAGCTTTATCGTTTATCTTATAACCTGTCCCTGTAAGCTGCAGTATGTGGGATGCACCATTAGAAATGTTGCCATTAGAGTGAACAAACATGTGGCTAAAATTCGTAAGGGCTGTCCCAAACATACAGTGTCACGGCACTACCTAGAACACCATGCTAAAGACCCCAAGGGCACACAGTTCCAAGTCATTGACAGGTTTGTTCTGCCTTGGAGGGGAGACTCTTGTTTATGAAGTGTCTACAGGTTGGAGACGTATTGGATACATGAGCTCAGGTGTTACTCACCCCACGGTATGAATGTCGATTGGGACATCAATTGCTTAATTAACCGGGCGTGAGTACCCTGGGCTCGTGTCCCAGTGTGTGGCCATACCGTTGAGACTTGTTATTGTGTACGTGCCTTTTGGTTTGACTATTAGAATATCTTTAACTTTGAGTTATTTTCTTCAATCTGCCTAACTATGGGGTATATTTGGAGGTACATGTATAATTCATCTACATTCCTTTTTTGAGTGATATATATATATATATATATATATTTTTTTTTTCATGCAATGCAATTAGCATTCATTGGATTGTGGATATTTTGCACATTTGTCTTTGGATATTGGTAATATTGTGTCTCTGTACGTGCGCCTTCCCTTCTCGGAGGGGCGGTGCACGTTAAACATAGACACCGTGTTGTTTTTTATCAATTCTCATTTATTTTTATATACATTTTTTTCAGCTTCCTGTATTTATTATTAAATCGCAATCCATCTCCCCCTCGGGCCAATAAGGTGCTATATTGTTGTTTGGTTAACTTTTTGCTCCTCGGTTAATAAGTTGCCACAATGCTGCCCATCACAGACATGGAGGCCGCGGACTCTCTGTCTGCATATGGTTTTAAGAGGGGCGGACCTATCCGACATACTCAATTGTGATGGTGTGACCACGGATGTCCATTCATGCAGGAACGCCTATGACGTCACTGAATGGCGCCATGACGGAGATCCATGCACAGCAATGTGCGCAGCATAGTGATATTCTACACTACTGGTCTATAAGGTGTCCCCATGCGATGCTCTTTCTAGTGGTCTCACCTCTACAGGGGTCATTGTATTAATGAGGTTTGGCTCTTGTATAAGGAAGTAGACCATTGGATATATATTGATGCAGATGTTTGTCAATGCTGTTCAGTGTGTATGGGGTCTACAGACATCCCAGTACATTTGATAAACTGTATGTTTTATATATGAGGTGTTGCATTTGTGAAGATTGGGGCATGGCTGTGCCTGATGTCATTGCTATGTATAAGATATGTATTATATCACTTCCTGTTTTATTAATGTGTTACATCACATCCTGTTAGTTCCCGCCCCCTTCTTGAGGGCGGTTTCAATTTAGTACATGTAAAAAAGCAAGCAGTATGGGGGTGCAGTAACGTGCCCCTGTTGACGGCTCTCTAAGCCGAAACGTGTCGGGTTCCGCTTTACAGCACCCCATACTGCTTTTATTTATGTGATCACTTTTTTAATTTATGTATTTTTGTCATTTTATATGACCTTTTAAATAAAACCTGTCATGGTTTATTTTTGACCTGCGCCATCTGGAGCACTCTTCTTTCTTTTTGCTTCTCCGAGTTTGTTGGAATTGTCTTTTCCCACCCATCCTGCATCTGAAGGCCCATCGGTTTTGGTTCCTGTCGTTAATGGCATTCATTCCACCTGAGTGATCGAGAAACGCACCATCATCCTGGGAGTCTTTGTTGCAGTGATCCAGGTCCATATCCAGGTCCATATCCAGGTCCATAGAGGCCAACAAGCGTATCAGACTTACTGTTGCAAAACAGCTGAGTCTATACCACATGGTAAGAGTATTTTATTATCTATACTTGATGCCTTGGTGATCCCTGCAGACAACTAGATATTCATCAGTTTATGCCAGCGATTGGAAAGATACACATGTTCTTTGTACACGGACTATCTCACATACAGTGTTTTATGTTTTCCAATATCACATTGCTTGTGGTATCTGGTCTTTGCACATGGACTTAATTAATCATCGAGTCGCATTTATTATATTTAATGTCATATATCTTATGTCACTATAAGCATTGTGTTTTGACACGTTTAGCGCTGCACTAATTATCTATATTTTTCATTTACTTTGTTTGTTTGAGTGCTGGCTGCTCCTTTTTCTGTGGCTTAGCGCCGTTTTTTCCCTTTTTCCAATATCCCCATATCCCCAAGTATTTCAACGTATCCACCACTGCCAGTTGCGGCATTCCTGGTATTATCACTTCTCCAATCGGGTCCACCGGTAGTAACTCAGATTTCTCCCAGTTTATCTCTAGGCCTGTTAAACTACCAAATTCCTCTACTATACTCATAGCTTTTACCAATGATTGCTCCGTATCTCCCAGGAAGAGAAGGACATTATCTGTATATAGCGCGATTCTTTCCTCTCCTGTCTTCCTCTGAAAACCAGTTATCTCAGAGCTTGACCTTATGGCAATGGCCAAAGGTTCCATCGCTAGGGCGAAGAGCAGGGGAGACAAAGGACACCCCTGTCTCGTCCCCCTCTCCAGGACGATCTTTTTTGAGAGTTCATTATTTATTCTGAGCTTGGCGCTAGGATTATCATAAAGCATTTTTATCCAACCTGTAAATATCGGACCAAATCCAAATTTCCCCAACACCCTCCAAATATAACCCCATTCCACACTTGGTCACATCCAGTGACAGCACGGCTCTTGTTCCCTCATTCTCTGTCGGGGTTTGTAAATTTAGAAATGTCCTTCTGATATTCATACTGGAAGATCTATTAGCTATGAATCACGTCTGATCTGGGTGAATCAGATTTGAGATAAATCTATTAAGCCTAGCTGCCAAAACCTTAGCTACTATCTTGGATCGGAGCATAAGAGGGAAATTGGTCTATATGCAGCAGGATCTAGGGGATCCTTCCCTTCTTTTGGTACAACTATAATAGTTGCTTCCGGCATCGACGCAGGGAGTCTTCCCTCCAAGGCTGCTCCATTTAATACTTTTATAAACTCTGGAAGTAATATTTCCTTGTAAATTTTATATACAGTATCTCCGTCGGAAGCCCATCAGGGCCGGGCGACTTTTGGTTTGCCATATCTGCTACCGCCTGCTGGATTTCTACAAGAGTTATTGGAGTTTCTAATTCTTCACTTTCCACTTGTGTAATGGTCGGAATCTCTAACCTCCCCAAAAAATCCTCCATTTCTCCTTCCACCCCCACCCTCTGTGAGGTATAGAGTTTTTTATAGTACACCCTAAAGATCTGCACTATCTTTGAAGTATTTGATGTTATTTCTCCTCCTGTAGATCTAATAGCCCGGATAGTGGGAGGGAAGTTAGACTTCACCAATTGCACCAGCATCCTTCCCACGCTTTCGCCCTCTGCAAAGGAGAACTGCCGCAAAATGAGTCATCTGGTCTCAACTTCCCATGTAATTACTGTCTTATATGCTTGTTGTTTATCTAGCCATATTTTTTTCCTCCCCTGGGTTGAATCTATTACATAATTATTTTCGGCCTCCAATGCCTCTCTCCGGGTATTTTCCTCCCCTTCTCTGGCTTTTTTATTAAATTTGGCCACCTGCTGGATCAGGATACCCCTAAGGTATGCCTTCAAGGTATCCCAGAGTATCCCACAAAATCCCTCAGTTTGGGCAGGACCTCATCTGTTTTCTTTATTAGCTCAAACCAATATGGATTGATTTTCCACTCTCTCTGGGCTCTTTGTCCCCCTAAATTTAAGGTAAGAACCATTGGGGAATGATCTGACACTCCTCTTGGCAGATATACTATCTTTCCCATGATCTGCAACGCTCTATCATTCCCCAAAGCCATATCGATCCTGGAGAGTGTGGGGTGCGAGCTTCTTCCTTACCCAACATAAATTTGTTTAATCTAAACATTACATCCATTTTAAATGGTGGAGGGATATAGATATTTGCTACATACATTATATTATCAATTGAACGATGCAAGAAAATGTATAGGCCATTCTCATCTATGCTGGCCTTTCTGCAGAAAAACTCACCACAGCTCTCACCATAACACTTACTCCTTTGGAATATGAGGAGCATACTGAATAATATTGAATTGGGTATTTCTTGCTCTGTGTTGGATTGTATACTTTGTTAAGTGTGTTTCCTGCAAACAGACCAGCTCTACCCCATATCTCTCCAGCATAGAAAACACTGCTGCTTTTTTTAACTGCTGTCCCCAAGCCCCTGACATTCCATGAGCCTATATTTAATGTTTTACTTTGCATCTGGGGATAGGGGATATATCGTAAAAAGTTGAGGGTACCTATTCAAAAATAAATTAATTAATAATACGTAACTGATCTCTACCTTAATATCCTTTGTTTTATGTTGTACTTCTCTTTTACCATACTTTTTACAATTTTTAGCACAGCAACCCAAAGGGTGTATATACAATCAAAAATTGTTTTTGTGTGAATTTCAAACTCTATCTTACTATAGCAATCATTCTCCCGTTGTGTATTACATTGCAACGTGTTTCTCTGTAATATTCTTTAGTGTTATAACCTTAATTCTTAGACTCTCATTTAATTCATATTTTACATGCATTAATGAACAATTTATTCCTGTGTCACGTCCCCTCTCCCACCCTCCCCTCACCCCCTTCCACCACCCCCCACCCTCCTCCAATATTTACCTGCAGTTTGCTGAATGTCACATTCACTGCATTATTAAACAGGCAGCCAAAGTGTTGTTGACACAGGAAATTAAGGTAAGTCTTCCAGTGGGCATATATACAGTAATTGTAGTATAACAGAGATGTTTTGGTCTCACTTGGAAGGATTTCCTCTCAATACCTGTCCTGGGTACAGAATGTTAGGGAAAACCTCAACAGGGTCAAACAATTTAAAACCTGATAGACATTCCAACCCTTGTTCATTGTAACTACAACTTAAAAAAAGGACTTAATCTTAAAAATGTTTTCCTTACCCAAAGAAAGCTGATGGCAAAAACTGTATCAAGCAAGTGTAAGTACCAATGTACCGCATCTTTTGTGTAACACTCACAATTTGAAGGATTTTAAGCGTGTATTCTGAATGTAGAATATTTACTGTCTCTGTGTTAGCATATTCCTGTGCACATTCCATATTTAGAACACAAGACAGAATGTTCCTTGCTGAGGGGAGAGTCAACCCAGCTGTGACAGAAGTGAGTAAATCTGGTCAAGAACTGTCTCATATCCTGGCTCCTTAGGAGTTCGACTACCTAAAGATTCCTGCAAAATAAAACAAAAATGTTGTTAAGTTGTGGGTAGTGTCCTCTGAGTTTTTTTTGTTGACTTTTGTTCATTGGTGGCCCACTCTGCCCACAAATACAGTATAAATCTACTTATTCATGAATAAACAAATATATATGTTTTACATGCTTGTTTTACCTTGTATTCATTACACCATTTATGGAATTTATAGGTAAGTCCAAAAAAATTTTTTCCCAGAGAGCCATGGCTCTGTTTAATTAAGTACAGGACTCATTGCCCAGGACATGGTAGTTACTAGGGGTGCACTGAAATGGAAATTTCAGAACCGAAACGAAACCGGAAAAAAAAAAATTTTATCCGAAACCGAAAATGACTTTTCTTTTTTCCTATTTCAATTTTTTAAATAATGGCACAGTGGCTGCAAGTGATGGCACAGTGGCTGCGTTTGATGGGCACAGTGGCTGCATGTGATGGCACAGTGGCTGCATGTGATGGCACAGTGGCTGCGTTTGATGGGCACAGTGGCTGCGTTTGATGGCCACAGTGGCTGTGTGTGATGGGCACAGTGGCTGCATGTGATGGGCACAGTGGCTGCATGTGATGGCACAGTGGCTGCATGTGATGGCACAGTGGCTGCATGTGATGGGCACAGTGGCTGCGTTTGATGGGCACAGTGGCTGCATGTGATGGCACAGTGGCTGCATGTGATGGCGCAGTGGCTGCGTTTGATGGGCACAGTGGCATGAGTTTGATGGGCACAGTGGCGACGTGTGTTGGCACAGTGGCTGCATGTGATGGCACAGTGAGGCTGCAATTAATGTTTTTTTTGGTAATCAGAGAAGGCAAGCATGGCTCAATAACACACAAATGTTTTAAAAAAAAAAAAAACTTTGTGTGTTATTGAGCCATACTTGCCTTCTCTGACTACCAAAAAAAACATCAATTGCAGCCTCACTGTGCCACTGTGAAAAAATGGCAGATAACATTTTTTTTTTATCTGTCATTTTTTCATTAAGAAAGTGCTGGTCACCTCAGTCAGTTAAACCCCCCCCCCCCCCGCCCCCCCGAATCCAGCCATTTCGTTCTATGATCTAAGTTCTATTTCTAACTTCTTTAACAGGTGCTGCTAGTGCTTACTTTTTTATCAGCACACTGCTTGCGCTCCGAGTCCTCCCTCGCCTCTGGCCGTGACGTCACGCGGCTCACGCCGCTGGACTACACCAAGAGACTCCCCCATAGGGGGAGTCAAAAATTGAGGAAATGGAGCTAGGACTCTGGTGGAGCGCGATCGGCAGTCGGCACACAATTTGTACAGTGCCACTGCCACTGCCCCCGCTCTGTACTGGTCTGGCGGCCGCGGTCTGTGTGAGTATAAGAACTGCGCCCCCTCCTAGACCAAATGGTACCGCCCACGGAGGGCGTTCATTATCGGCAATTGTAGTGTGTTTCGGCATGGACCCAAAATTGCTATTTTCGGCCGATATGTATCGGCCACCGATATATCGGTGCATCCCTATTATACACTGTGGCCCAGATTCAGAGAGCAATTGCGTCTGCGTAACCATAGTTACGCAGCGCAATTGCTTACTTGCGCCGGCGTAACGACTTCTCCTGATTCAAAGAGCTCGTTACGCCAGCTGCAGGCTAAGATATGCGTGGCATAAGGCTCTTATGTCCTCATATCTTAGGCTGCATTCTTACGTTGGCCGCTAGGGGGCGTTCCCGTTGTGGTCAGCGTATAGTATGCAAATTGCATACTAACGCCGATTCACAACCCTATGCGAGCCCTGTGTACGCAGTTTACGTCGTTTGCGTACGTCGGGTTTCGCGTAAGGCTGCACATGCTAAAAGCAGGGGCAGCCAATGCTAAGGATACCCGTCGTTCCCTTGTCGCAAGGTTTAAATTTTATGTCGTTTGTGTAAGTGAATCGTGAATGGCGCTGGACGCCATTCACGTTCACTTTGAAGCAAATGACGTCCTTGCGACGTCATTTACCGCAATGCACGTCGGGAAAGTTTCCCGACGGAGCATGCGCTCTACGCTTGGCACGGGAACGCGCCTAATTTAACTGATTCCCGCCCCCTACGGGATCATTTACATTAGGCACCCTTACGCAGGGCATTTTTGAGGAGCGCCCACGCAAATTACGTGGCTACTGCTTCATAAATGAAGCGTAGCTCAAATAATTTGCGTAGGCGCAGGGTACAAAGGGTACACTGCGCCTCCGTAAGGAGCGCGCAGCTGTACCTGATTCTACCCCATTATATACAAGTTTGTGTGTGTGTGTGTTTGTGCAGATGACACACCTTTATTTTGTCCAAAAATGTTTTTTCTTCATTCCATAAGTCTTGAAACATTGTTTGGTCTGGTCCACCTTTGTAGAACTCTACCAGCAAAATCTGTCAAATGACAAAAGTATATAAACATATACAGTACAGAGGCATAACTAGAATCTTCAGGGCCCCAGTGCAATAAACCATGAAGGGCCCCATCGACCCTGGCAGGAGCTCTTTCCTCCGAGTCCGGGGCCCTCAATCTCCATTTCTGCATCCTCAGCTGCACACAATGAATGGACAGGAATAGCTCTATACAGAGCTTCCCATTCATTCAAAAACTGAAGCATAGTAAGCACCGTTACTATGCTTCAGTTATGAATGGACACCGTGAGTGCAGTACTGATAACTCACTGTGGCCATCCAGAAAAGGAAGGGGCCAGTGGGGGGGGGGGGCACTCACAGTATATGACAAAAAGACACATAAGATAATAGCATCAATGCCAAGAAGTAAACTTTCTGGTATTTATTTTGCAGCACAAGTGAGTAGAGCTCTGCCCTGCACTGGACATGTGTCACTTACCCCTAACAGGTTATTTTTTGCCCTCTCCAAAACAGACCATGCATAATGCTATCTTACTTGTCTTACTCTAAATAGATGTTTATTTGTTAATTCAAATTTAGTCGGTTGATGCCCTTGTTTTAAGGTTACTAATTTCACCACCATAGATTGGCAATCCCCTTTTAGAAGGTCTTTTTCAGTATTTTAATACTCCTGCAAGGACTAAAACCTTCTAAATAAGTGTAATTTACAGTTTAATGTGTTTGTAAACCCTATTAATGAACTACTCCTATTATGAGGTATTATGCTGCTCTTATGTTCTCTCTTTTGGTCAGTTTAATATACCGCTTTCTCCCATAGGAGTTGCTGGATTTGTTGGGTCTTTTCCCCACACAGCCAAGTAACAGGAATTTTTACACATTATTCATAGGCTCAATGAACGGTCTAGGGGTTTTGGTTTTATTTTTGTTCATTTATGGGATAACTTGGATAGGGACTAGGGATGCATGCCATGCCCAGAACTGAAGCGCTTGAATAAACTTTTGAGGACTTATGTCTATTGCTGCTAAGAATTGATTTCAAATGTGCTGTCTAACCGTGAAAGTGATGGCACAGCTAAGGTAGCAACAAAAAAGGTTACAAACTGAAGATGCAAGTGCTGTTCCTTGTAGAAATGCCGAAACACCTGGCCACTGCTGTCCCAAGCTAGAGATATGGGGTTTCTTCATGCTGCTTTGCACTGTCTCTAAGCTGTCCCCTGTTCCTGGACATGTATAGGTAGATTCAGTAAGGGTTAGGCCGGCTTATCAGTAGATAAGCCAACCTAACTCAGAATCTACGCCGACTTATGTTTAAGGCCCCGTACACACGAGAGGATTATCCGCTGGAAACGGTCCTCCGGACCGTTCCCGCGGATAAATCCTCTGGCGGATTTTGATCTGATGGTTGTACTAACCATCAGATCGAAATCCGCGTGGAATCCATCCGCGGTGACGTGGCCGCGCCGTCGTCGCGATGATGATGCGGCAACGTGCGCGACGCTGGAAGGTAAAGACTTCCACGCATGCGTCGAATCATTACGACGCATGCGAGGGAGGGGATCAGACGGATTGATCCGGTGAGTCTGTACAGACCACCGGATCAATCCGCTGGACAGGATTCCAGTGGATAGATTTCTTAGCATGCTAAGAAATTTTTATCCGCTGGAAATCCATCGGCCTGAAAAATATCCGCGGATAAATATCAGCTGGGCCGTACACACCACAGGATCTATCCGCTGGAACTGATCTGCGGATAAATCCCAGCGGATAGATCCTCTCGTGTGTACGGGGCCTAAGTGTATTCTCAAACAGAGATACGCTTAAACATATCTAAGATACGACGGCTTGCGCCGTCCTATCTTAGGTTGCAATATTGAGGCTGGCCGCTAGGTGGCGCTTCCATTGCGGTCGGCGTAGAATATGTAAATTAGTAGATACGCCGATTCACGAACGTACGCCCGGCCAGTACGAACAGTACATTTACACCGTTTCCGTAAGGCAATATCAGGCCTAAAGTTATTCCATCTAATAGATGGAATAGTAATGTTAAAGTACTATTCCCGCTTCGAAATTCAAAATTTTTACGTTGTTTGCGTAAGTCGTCCGTGAATAGGGATTTACGTCGTTTACGTCCACGTCGAAATCAATAGGCCCGTGCGGCGTACTTAGCCGCAATGCACACTGGGAAATGTAGGCGCCCGGCGCATGCGCAATTGAAAAAAAACTTCAAAAACGTAAGGTCAAGCCCCATAAACATAAAACACGCCCCCTTACACACATCTGAATTAGGCGCCCTTACGCCCGCCCGCTTTAGGCTACGCCGCCGTAACTTAGCAGGCAAGTACTTTTAGAATCAAGTACTTGCCTCGCTAACTTACGGCGGCGTAGCCTAAACACGCTAAGTTACGCCGCAGCAACTTTGCACCATTCTCTCTGAATCTACCTATGTCTGTCTTGGGGTAGGTTGAAATGGAAGTTACTCACTCAATCCCTTTAAGTTGTTCCTGGAATCCAAGAGACTGGTGTATGGCACTCTGCTATATAGGCCAGGCCTTGCTTCTCAGGGTGGCTTCAGCTAGCTGAGGCTGGTCAAGGTTGTGAGGCTCCCAGCTGCTCCCTCTTTCCTCTGTCTTCTTCCTCGTCTATTTTAGAGCACCCCCCCCCCCTCAGCACAGCGGTGCCCTCCAGGCAATTAGTTCCTGGACTCTGCTCTCTGACTGTCAGGCTTTTTATGGGACTGTTTCCCCACCTACTGAGCCCTGCCTCCTCAGGGATTGGTGGGAGCTCCATAAATATTCAGGCTGCAGCCTCAGTTCCTACTCCCTCTAAGTTATAGAACTATCCAGTGCCACAGCCTTGAAGCACTACATAGTTTAAAGCACGCTGATCCCTGCTTCTCTGCCTGCAGATGAGCCAATTAAATTTACCGCAGCTAGGATTACATACATATCATTTAAAGTGTTTTGTCATACCTGTTTGATATGTGCACAAAATACCTATTCATCCTTAGATCTTCGGTAGTAAACTGCGGCTTGCAAAGAAAAAATCTTCTGCAAAGGCAAAAACATAATGTGCTACCATGCATCTGAATGAAGCTCTCCAGCGGTGCGCTGTCACCGCTGACAGAGCTTCCATCTTCCCCCCGGTCTTCTGTCCAGGTTAACGGGCTCCGGCTTATCAGTGGCTGGGGCTGCCCGCAGGGGTTGACGTCACTCCCGTGTGTGCGCGCACGGAGCTCTGAAGGTCGGGCAAGGTGACGTCAATGGCTGCAACCAGTGAGAAGATCTCCTAAACACCGCGGGCCAGATTCAGGTAGATCGGAGCATCTTTGTGCCGGCGTAGCGCATCTCATATGCGCTACGCCAACGTATCCCAGAGAGGCAAGCAGAGTATTCACAAAGCACTCGCTCCCTACATTGTGCCAGCGTAACGTAAATCATTCAGCGTAAGCCCGCCTAATTCAAAGTAGGTGGACAGTGGGCATGATCCATTTAAATGAACCGTGACCCCATGCAAATGATGGTCCGAACGAACGGCGCATGCGTGCGCATGCTCAGAATCACGTCGAACATACTCCCTAAGATACGACGGCTCAATGCCTAAGACGTGAACGTAACCTACGCCCAGCCCCATTCACGTACTACTACGTAAACGACGTAAAATACAACGGGTGTTCCGTCGTCCATACCTTTGCATGAGATGCGCCTCCTATATGTGGAATAACTTTACGCCGGACGTACGCCTTACGTAAACGGCGTAGCTTACTGCGACGGGCGCAAGTACGTTCGTGAATCAGCGTATCTCGGTCATTTACATATTTAACGCGTAAATCAATGGTAGCGCCCCTTGCGGGCAGCGTAAATATGCGCCCAAGATACGACGGCGTAGGGAACAAACGTCGGTCGGACGAAGCCACATTTCAGGCGTATCTTGCATTAAGAATCAGGCGCATAGATACGACGGCGCATCTGTGCATTTACGCGGTGTATCTCAAGATGCGTCAGCGTAAGTGTTACCTGAATCTGGCCCCGCAAGTTTAGGAGATATTCAAGGTACCTGCAGGTAAGCTTTATTATAGGTTTACCTGTAGGTACAAGTCCAAAAAACAAAAAGCTTGCTGACAACTTCATGTACACTCTACCTGTGCTGTACTCTTATCAGTTAGCATTCTCTGTTTTCTCCAAGCACTACAGAAACCTCCCCTTTGTTATAAAAAAGAAGAGGTGTAGTCCTAACATATTTTCTGAAGATCATGTTGATCTGTAGATACAGTACAAACAGTAAATGTTATAACCCCAAGATGGGATAGCATACTGGCAGGATTATCATGTAAAAAATATGGGGAAAAGAGTCTAAAAAAAGAACCCTAAGGGCACTTTCACACTGTGGCGCTGGGGCGTTGGCGGTAATAGGGGCACTTTTAACCCCCGCTAGCGGGTGAAAAAGGGTTAATGCTGGCCATTGTCCTAAGGATGCTGCTTGCAGGACTTTTTTTCCCAACCTGCAAGCGCACTGCTCCAGTTTGAAAGCACTCAGGCTTTCAAACTGGAGAGGCAGGGGAGACATTTTTCAGGTGCTTTACAGGTGTGAAAGTAACCTAATGCATTTATCACATCTAAGGACTGGTATGCTGTAATGTGTTATTTTATTATTATTTTTTTTTTTAATGATTGGCAGGCAGTTTGCGCATCAGAATGATGTTCAGGCTCAGCATTAGGTTGCGTCTAGATTCCAGCTCCCATCCAGAGTTGCAGGGAAAGGTATCAACAGAAGTGGAGTGCAGCGATGGGTCGGACTTAAGTGGCAGGGGGGTCACATTGCAACACACTGATCGCACAGCTGCAAATCACTCCACCGGAGGACCAACAATGCATTCACTGCCGTGTTGCCGCGCTGTTATTGTCTGTATCAATTGTTCAGCGGCACTCTGTAAATGATGGATTGGACCACCATCCTTATCTATGTCACAGGGTCCTAGAAAATCTAGTCTATTAGCCTTTTTTCCACATTTTTTATAATCCAAATTTATTGTCTTCCCTTACTTCTCCATAATCCTGTAACACTGACTTTTACAATACGGCCCCATTCACACCCCAGCACAGTGGCTGTTCATCTATTAAGGGCGCACAGGCACCGCCTGCTCACTCCAGCCACCCCCTATATGAATATTCATTTTTTTACTGAATTTTCAGTCTTTTTTATTTTATAGCGAAAAAAACAAAACAGTGGCCCAGATTCAAGAAGCACTTGCGCCCGCGCAACCATAGTTGCGCGGCGCAAGTGCTTACTTGCTCCGGTGTAACGAGTGCTCCTGATTCAGGAACCTCGTTACACCGAATGCAGCCTAGGATGTGATAAACATAAGCCTCCTTATGCCTTCACATCCCAGGCTACATTCTTGCGTTGGCCGCTAGGGGGCGCGGCCTTTGTGATCGGCGTGTAGTATGCAAATTGCATACTACCACCGATTCACAAAAGTTGCGCGGGCCCTGCCTACGCAAGGTACGGAGTTTCCGTACGGCGCCTTTAGCATAAGGTTGCTCCTGCTAATAGCAGGCGCAGCCAATGCTAAAGTATAGCTGCGCCTCCCGCTCGCGACGTTCAAATTTAACGTCGTTTACGTAAGTGAACCGTGAATGGCGCTGGACGCCATTCACGTTCACTTACAAGCAAATGACTTGCCGCAATGCACGTCGGGAAAGTTTCCCGACGGAGCATGCGCTGTTCGCTCGGCGCGGGAGCGCGCCTAATTTAAATGATTCCCGCCCCCGGCGGGATCATTTACATTAGGCAGCCTTGCGCCCGGCTGCTTAGCATATTGCCCGCGCAATTTACGGAGCAACTGCTCCGTGAATCGCGGGCAAAGCGCAATATTTGCGTGGGCGCAGAGAAAAAAATTTGCTCTTTGCCCACGCAAATATTGCGCGATTCTACTTGAATCTGGGCCAGTGGTGATTAAATACCACCAAAAGAAAGCTTTATTAGTGTGAAAAAAAGGACAAAAATTTCATATAGGTACAGTGTTGTATGAAAGCTGAAAATTGGTCTGGTTATTAAGGGGGTTTAAGTGCCCAGTTGTCAAGTGGTTAAAGCCTATGGCTCTAATCAGGTACTTCAAAAATACACCCCCGCTGCTGTAATTCAGGCACCCAGCATCTGAATAGGGGGTGGCGGTGGCGGCCATGGATAGAGTCATGCAATGCATTTTTTCTTTGTTTCTGTTATAAAATTGTACAACTTAGTAATTTTTCTTCATACATTTTGGCCAAAATTGATACTGCTACATATCTTTGGTAAAAATAAGTACAAATCAGTGCATATTATTTGGTCTTTGTGAAAGTTATAGTCCCGGATTCACAAAGCACTTACGCCGACGTATCTCGAGTTACGCCGCGTAAGTGCAAATATGCGCCGTCGTATCTATGCGCCGTGCCCACAAACCGAGATACGCCTAAAAATAGGCTTCATCCGACCAACGTAACTCGCGTACGCCGGCGTATCTTTGGCGCATATTTACGCTGGACGCATTTGGCGCTCCCATTGATTTTATATTCAAATATGCAAATGAGGGATATACGCCGTTTCACAAAGTACTTGCGCCCGGCGCAGGCTACGCGATGTGGGTGTAAGTTGTACGTCCGGTCTAAAGTTATTCCTCATAAAGCAGGTGTAACTCAGCAACCACACTTGCAGGACAACACATCTGTATGCCAACATGCCAGGGGCAGCCATGGTCATAGCACTACTGCGTCCACAGGCACGGAAGAGGGCACGGGAGAGGATATACCGAACACGCATGAACGTCTTTGGCATGGGGGAATCGGAGGTGTATCGCATCTTCAGATTCAGCCCTGATGCCATCCTGGAATTAGCCACAGCCCTGCATGATGAAATCACCAGCCAGACACAACGCTCACATGCAGTGCAGCCACTGGTCAAAGTACTGGCAACACTCCATTTCCTCGCCAGTGGATCGTTCCAACGTACAAGTGGAGTCGTGTCTGGGATGTCACAATCCACCATGAGCAGATGCGTGCACCAGGTTGTCCCGGCAATCCTCACATGCATGTCCCACCACATCATCAAACCCACCCATGAGCACCTGCGGCAGAAGGGAATGCATGATTTATACAGAATTGCCGGATTCCCACGCACCGAGGGGGCCATTGATACCGCAATCGTAAGCAGTGGCATTCCATCAACGTACAGGTGATAGCCGATGCCCAATGCCTCATATGGCACGTCCGTGCCAAACACCCAGGGGCCAGCCACGACAGCTACGTATACCCCAACAGAATTCGAACAGAACGTGTACAGGGACAGCTGGCTGGTTGGTGAGTGACATGGGTGTCAGGCATGACTGTCCGACCCCATGATGCAGACATTGCGAGGGGCACATGCAAGACTAACATCCTCCTGTTTTTTTCCTAACAGGTGACTCTGCATATGCACTTGGGCCCCATCTCCTGACTCCATACCGGAATCCCCAAACCAGAGGAGAGAGAAGATACAATGCTGCACACATACGTACCCGTGCAGTGGTGGAGCGCACATTTGGCATCCTGAAGTCCCGTTTCCAATGCCTGGATAAGTCCGGGGGGACCCTGTTGTATTCCCCAAACTTCTTGTGCCAGATCATCGGTGCATGTTGCGTGCTGCACAACTACGCCATGAGAAAGTGCCTGGAGATTAACATATGTGATGACCTGACCCCCGAACCAGACAGTCCCCCCCTGCCCGAGGCTACCCCATCTGCTGAGGGAACAGCAGTCAGGAGTTGCCTCGTGGAACGCATCTTTGCACGTTAAAAACACACATTCATCATAGTACACGGACAATGCACGCATGCACACCACTGTGGTCCCTAGCTCACAGTCCACCATGCAGGACTTGGGAGCAGCAACGCCATGCCAAGGCCCCAATGGTGTTGCTGTCCATTCATACCACATTCACACGGTCGTGGGGATAACCTCTCCCCGACCACCTAAGGTGACACGCCTTGCTGGCAGGAATATCACCCACACATTCACACACCAGTCACACTGTAGCCTGCACTACTGACCGTAAATAATAATAATAAAAGGGATCATGCCATTGGCCGACATGGCATGCCCTTATAGGAGGACAGCACATCCTTCTGTGCATGTCTCCCAAAAAAAAAAGCTCATAGTCTGAGCAAACAAAAAAAAAAGAGCACTCATTTGCCCTCTCGTGGGCCAGGCCTGGTGCCACGGCTACGGCTCCTCAGTTGTCTGGTTGGAGCCTCGGGTGGGGGGGGGTGGGGCATCAGGAGGAGGATTATCCCCTGGTCTGTCACTCCTAGCAGATGCTGGCTGCATGCCCTCCAACGCAAGGGCAATGCGGGTGAGGACAGAGTTCGTCTCTGCCTGCATCCCTAGCTGGCGGGTGGTGGTCTGCCGCTGGTGGCGCCTGGTCTGCCTTCCCTCCGCCTCGATGGCAGCAGTGTTGGCCTGTATAGCCATTCCCAGGCTCTTCACCTCTGCCACGAGGCCTGCTGCTGTGGCCTGCAGCTCCCCAATGGCCAGGGTATGTCGCTCCAGGCTGGCCTGCACATTAGAGCCCTGGTCACCAGATGGTGAGGGACCCCCTGCCACCATGTGGTCCCGCATGACCTCCAGGGTCTGGGCTTGGTCACCCATGCAGGTCACCATGGCTGCACAGTTAGCGCTCACATCCTGCAGGCAGTCAGAGATCGAGCTGCTCTGCTCAGCCTGCTGCATGAGGCACTGCTGCACAGTGGCTGCGGTGCCCTGCACAGCCAGTGTGCATTCAGCCTGGGTCTTGGCCAAGGAGGCCAGGCTGTCAGCCACACGGCGCAGGTCACTGGCAAGAGCACCCATGTGGCGTGTCTCCCGGCCCTGCTCCCTCACCAGCCCTTCTTGAAGGGATTCGGGTACACCCCTGGTCTTTCGTATAGCCTTCCTGGGGGATAAAGAGGCTGGGTAGCCCTGGAGGGGGTTCCCCTGGATGGGGTAGCCCTGGAGGGGGTTCCCCTGATGCGGGTGGCCCTTGAGGGGCTTCCCCTGGTGGGAGTGTCCCTTGAGGGGTTTCCCCTGATGGGGGTGGCCCTTGAGGGGCTTCCTCTGATGGGGGTGGCCCTTGAGGGGCTTCCTCTGATGGGGGTGGAGGTCTCGGAGGTTCCAGGGAAGATGTTATCATCCTCGAGGTAGAGACTTTCATCCAGATCAACATGCTCCTCCTCAACTTCCTCTAGAGGAGAGGTGTGGGCACTCTCCTCTGGGGATGGCGTGGGTCGTCCAGCAGCAGACGATGGCCCCGCTCCCTCCAGCACATCTGTGGATGACACAAAGCATTCACATGTTGGTGGACCCACACACTTGTCACATGTTCCCTTGCACCCCCTCAGGCCCCGTACACACGACCAAACATGTATGCTGAAACTGGTCCGCGGGCCAGTTTCAGCATACATGTTCGGTCGTGTGTAGGCGCGAGCGGGCCGAATTCCAGCAAACATTTGCCCGCCGGGCCTTTTCCCAGCGGGCAAATATTCCTGGACGTGTTTTAAAACCGTCCGCTGGAATCCTGCCCGCTCGGACATGTACGGTCGTCAGTACAGACCTACCGTACATGTCCGAGCGCCCGCCGTCCCTCGCATGCGTCGAATGACTTCGACGCATGCGTGGAAGCCTTTAAATGGCAGGCCCGCCCACGTCGCCGCGTCATCGTCGCGGCGACGACGCGGACACGCCACGCGTAGTGTTTACACGCGGACTTCTGTACGATGGTTAGTACAACCATCGTACAGAAGCCCTCTGGCAGGCATGTACGGTGAAAACGGTCCGACGGACCGGTTTCACCGTACATGTTTGCTCGTGAGTACCCGGCCTAACATGCTACACACCGGATGGGGGATAAAAAACACTTACCTGTCCTCAAGGCCTGTTCACCGGAGTCAAAGCCCTCCAGGCCCTCCACTTGCTCCCGCTCCAGACATCTGGCAATCACCTCCTCATCGGCAGTCAGCCTGACAGTACTGGCTGGTCCGCCTCCCGTGCCCCTGACGGGCCTCTTCACCTTGGCCATCTTATCTCTGACCTGACGACGCATATCAAGGGCATTGACCTCCAGGGTGACCTCCTGGAGGATCTCTTCCTTCCTGCGCTTACTGGTCATGCCACTCTGTGCGCCACTGAGGTACACATCGTACCTAGAGATGGCAGAGATCAGGAACGCCCTCTCCTCAGAAGAAATGTTTTCTTCCTCCTCTCCCTCTCAGGAGCAGACATCACTCAGAATGCAAAAGTACCTGCACCACAGAAGACAAGCTGCTGGTGTACTTTTGCGCTCGACGGGCGCATGTCTGGGCGTATTTATGCTCTCGGCGTAAGCAGTGGGCCGGCGTATCTTAGGGGTTACTCCGGGCGTGGTTGTGAGCATGCGCAGAGGGGTACGGGACATACGTCCACGTCACTGCGCATGCGCCGTTTGCGATATACGCCGGACGTAAACCACTGCACCACGCTCGGACCATCATTTGCATTGGGTCACGCCCACTTACACTTACGCTGGCCTGCGCCTTCGAAAATACTCTACGCTGGCTCATCTTGGTGAGCAATGGCTTGCTGAATGCAGTGCATGCCTCTCCGCGCTGCGCCGGTGTAGCGTAAAAGAGATACGCTACGGCGGCATAAATATGCGCCGATGTATGTGAATCATAGAGTCCACAAGCTATGGTGCCAATATCTGAAAATGTATCACACCTGAAGTACTGATGGCCTGTGATGAAAAAAATTGACATTTTCTGTGAAGTAAAAAATGACGTTTTTGAAACTTCAATTTTCAAAGACGAAGTTGCCTACACACCATCGTTTTTTTCACAATGTTCTAGCAAAGCGAGGTTACGCTCACCACGTTTTTCCATTGAAGCTTGCTTCATAAGTAGCTTCTGGGCATGCGCGGGTGTAAAAACGTCGTTTTAAACAACGTTTTTTGCTACACACGGTCAATTTCTGTGAAGTAAAAAAACAACGTTTTGAAAAACGACACATAAAATTGAAGCATGCTTCAATTTTTTTTGGTCGTTTTTTACAAGACATAAAACAACGTTTTCCCCCACACACGGTCAATTAAAGTGACGTTTTTAAAAACGTCGTTTTTTTTCATCACATAAAGTGATGGTGTGTACGGGGCATCACATGCCAGAAAAGTACAAATACCCCCAAAATTACCCATTTTTAAAAGGAAGACATTCCAATGTATTTAGAAGGAGGCATGGTGAGTTTTTTGAAGTTATCATTTTTTTCCCCACAATTCTTTGCAAAATCAAGATTTTTTTTTCTTTAATTTTTTTTTCATAAAATTGTCATATTAGCAGGTTATTTCTCACACACAGCATATGCCTACCACAAATTACACACCAAAACACTATTCCTCCCGAGTATGGCGATACCACATGTGTGAGACTTTTACACAGCGTGGACACATACAGAGGCCCAACATGCAGGGAGCACCTTCAGGCGTTCTGGAGCACCCAGGCCAATTCTGGCATTTCTCTCCTACATGTAAAAATCATAATTTATTTGCTAGAAAATTACATAGAACCCCAAAACATTATATATATTTTTTAGCAAAGACCCTAGAGAATACAATAGCAGTTGTTGCAACTTTTTATCTCGCACGGTATTTGCGCAGCAATTTTTGGAATAAAACTGTTTTGCACTTTAAAAAACAAAACAGTAAAGTTAGCCCAATGTTTTTGCATAATGTGAAAGATGAAGTTACGCCGAGTAAATAGATACCTAACATGTCACCCTTCAAAATTGCTTGTGGAATGGCACCAAACTTCTCTACTTAAAAATCCCCATAGGCGACGCTTTAATTTTTTTTACTGGTAACATGTTTTGAGTTACAGAAGAGGTCCAGGGCCAAAATTATTGCTCTCACTCTAACGTTCGCAGCAATACCTCACATGTGTGGTTTGAACACCGTTTTTATATGTGGGCGGGACTTACATATGCGTTCGCTTCTGCATGCGAGCACGGGACAGGGGCGCTTTAAAAAAAATATATATTTTTTTTACTTAAAAAGCTGATATCTGAATGATGCCTGTAGATGCAGGCATCATTCAGATATCCCCACACAAAGTCAAGGACGTCATATGACGGCTGGCGGGCGGGAAGTGGTTAAAGGTTGTTTTTTTTAACACAAAGTTGTCCATTTATACAATGTTTCTAACACATAGCATGTACATACCAAAAATGTCACCCCAAAATAGATACTCCTACTCCTCCTGAGTACGGCGATACCACATGTGTGAGACTTCCATGGGCCTGGCCACATACAGAGGCCCAGTACAGCCGAGCATGGCAGAGCATGGCCAAAGTATGGCCGGGTATCACCGAGTATAGCTGGGTATGGCAGAGTATGGCAGGGTATGGCAGAGTATGGCAGAGTATGGCAGGGTATTGCAGGGTATGGCAGGGTATTGCAGAGTATGGCAGGGTATTGCAGAGTATGGCAGGGATAGCTGAGCATGGATGAATGGATAGCTGGATCTGTGACTGCAATTGTCACAGGGCAGCCAGCCCACAGCGCTGCTGCCACCTGCTCTCTCCCCCTCTCCTCTCACACTGTACCGATGGGTACAGAGAGGGGAGAAAGGAACCGGCATCATGACATGATGCCAGTTTGTTTACAAGTGATCGCTCCGTCATTTGGCAGAGCGATCACGTGGTTAACGGCCGCTATCAGCAGCATTTTACAGTGATCTGTGATGTACCGGGTCCCCTGGAGACCTGTTCTGCCATCATTCAAATCCTGTAGAAGGACTATATTAAGGTAAGTTTTCTCCTTTAACATCACATTCTATTGGCCAGATTTACAGAGAGTTACGCCGGCGTATCAGTAGATACGCTGTAGTAACTCTGAATCTGCGCCGTCGTAAATTTAAGCGTATTCTGGAAACCAGATACGCTTAAATTAGGCTAAGATACGAGCGGCGTAAGTCTCCTACGCCGTCGTATCTTAGGGTGCAATTTTTCCGCTGGCCGCTAGGTGGCGCTTCCGTTGAGTTCGGCGTAGAATATGTAAATGACTAGATACGCCGATTCACGAACGTACGTGCGCCCGTCACAGTAAAGATACGCCATTTCCGTAAGAGGTACGCCGGCGTAAAGATAAAGCTGCCCCCTAGGTGGCCTAGTCAATCTTAAGTATGGCCGTCGTTCCCGCGTCGAAATTTGAAAATTTTACTTTGTTTGCGTAAGTCGTACGTGAATGGGGCTGGACGTAATTTACGTTCACGTCGAAACCAATACGTCCTTGCGGCGTACTTTGGAGCAATGCACACTGGCATATGTACATGGACGGCGCATGCGCCGTTCGTAAAAAACGTCAATCACGTCGGGTCACCACCCATTTACATAAAACACGCCCCCCTCATTTGAATTAGGCGCGCTTACGTCGGCCCCATTTACGCTACGCCGCTGTAAGTTAGGAGGCAAGTGCTTTGTGAATACAGCACTTGCCTCTCTGACTTACGGCGGTGTAGCGTATATACGATACGCTATGCCGCCGGAAAGATGCGCCGCCGTACCTGAATCTGGCTATATGTATTTAATGTATGCTAATGTATTGTATTTATTTTATCCTTCCCTAATTACCATGATTGTAATATTCTGTGATTGTCCCCATGCATAATGTAAGTTTTAAATGCTCCTTTTTTGGCCTTCATGCATAGTTGCCTTCACAAACCTCTCCAGCATGCTATCCTGGGCCCCATACACACCTAGCCTAGTCACCTAACAATGTATTTTGTCAGCTCCATTGTAGTGCTTTACCCTAAAAATGTGTAAAAATTTTATTTTTCTCATTAGTTTCAGGTAGAGTGGTAGATGATTTTTTTGGGGCTCCCAAACTCAGCTAGAACCCTGCCCCCCCCCCCAAAGGTGTACAAATATTATTTTTCTCAATAATTTCAGGTAGTGGCAGAGGCTTTTTTTGTACTCCCAAATTCAGCTAGAACCCCCTCCCCCCTAAAATGTGTACAAATGTTATTTTTCTCATTAATTTCAGGTAGCGTGGCAGAGGATTTTTTTTGGACTCTCAAACTCAGCTAGAACCCCCTAAAATGTGTACAAATTGTTCTCATTATTTTCAGGTAGAGTGGTAGAGGCTTTTTTTTGGGGCTCCCAAACTCAGCTAGAACCCCCCCCCCCCCCATAAAATGTGTACAAATGTTATTTTTCTCATAAATTTCAGGTAGAGTGGCAGAGGCTTTTTTTTGGGCTCCCAAACTCAGCTAGAACCCCCCCCCCCCCCCCAAAATGTGTACAAAGTTATTTTTCTCATTCATTTCATGTATAGTGGCAGAGGCTTTTTTTTGGGGCTCCCAAACTCAGCTAGAACCCCCCCCCCCCCCCGAATTTTTACAATGGTCCATCAGAGGGGGTGAGGAATCTGATAAGTGGACCTTATATATTTGTCTTTAAATACTCCTTAAAATAAATGTTATACTGATGTTGGCCAAGAATGCTTGCAATGTTATGTTCAAAAGTACTAAAATATTTTTCTCTTGTTTTACTCCACAGTTTCCTTCCACACCACAGGAATGGCAGACTGTGGCATCCCAGTTTGCCACGCGGTGGGACTTTCCCAACTGTGGAGGGGCAATAGATGGGAAGCACGTCCGCATCGTGCCACCACCCCATTCTGGTTCTTACTACTACAATTACAAGGGGTTCCACAGTATAGTGATGATGGCGATGGTGTCGGCGACATATGAATTCCTATATGTGGATGTGGGAAAAAATGGCCGGATGTCCGATGGCGGAGTATTTTCCAAGACGGAGTTCTCCCTACGTCTACGGAGTGGTGGCCTGGAATTGCCACCTGCGTCAGAGAACGTTGAGGGACTACCGTTTGTCTTCGTGGCAGATGAAGCATTTGGACTTGGAACCCATTTGATGAGGCCATTTCCCTAAAGGACCCTCACCCCTGAGGTGTTTAATTATCGGCTGGCCAGAGCCAGAAGAGTGGTCAAAAATGCATTTGGCATAATGGCC